>NC_056746.1:23095141-23332641 GCF_019279795.1 Protopterus annectens
ACATAATATGTGAGCCCCATTGTCTAATGGTACTGAGGTGCAGGTGTCAAGATGACCTCGGCCACCTGTGTTAGTAGTTGTCATTATTAGCAGGACTGTTCCACTAAGTATATCTCACATTGGTCATCTACACAACGTCTACTGCTGTCCGTCACCTTAGATGTAGCATGTGATACCAAGCACAATACTGCCACTCGCAGTGATGTCATGGTACAAGTGGCAACTGCTTCACCAATACAATGAGCCAATGTCCTGCTGTAATTATGAGGTTGTCCAGTGTCTGTCATTCCGGGATGACATGAGTGAAAGAAGACAAGCCTTTGTGACATATCACATGCAGCCATCATTCAAGTGAGTGTGGATAATATCTAGGTTGCATTTACCCATATAGTGCCATTCCAAGGCAAATGTCCTAAACACAGAAGTAACACCCTGACACCTACAAGACAATTGCATTGGATGCTTATGCTAACCAGTGCTAGATGTGTGGCTTTCATAATCCACTTGTTCAATGTAGAACCTACAATAGGGAATACTGACATCTGTGCAGTGAGGAACACCTGGCTGAAGGCTCTGTAGTGCACAGTAACACTACCACCATATAACTCAGATCCAAACATGTGGGCCATAACACTGGTATGGACCACTTCAGGTGGTGGTGTCCCCATATTCATACAGGCTTCTCACAAGTAAAGACCACTACTCCAACATAATTTATCACAGATGAGTCAGGTACAGGTGACAGTGGCAAAGGCTGCATTCTAGCTTGTATCCTCATATACATCCCCACCCTGTCCTCAGACTACCAACACACATCCATAAATGTGGTATGAAATAGTATGGTACAACAGCAAATAACCTTCGACTGGTGGACTGTACCTAGCCCTACATCAGCTGTGCAAAGTACCCATATACTGACACAGTTGCATAATGTGTTATGCAATTCAATAATACCACTGTTTCTAACTAGGTCAGTTGTACACATACCAGGTCCCTTGGATGTTGTCAGCAGTAACACAATTGACTGTTGCTATACACCAGTAAACAACACCCTCATGGTCGGATATGACCTAGACATACCTGCCCTGGATATGTACATCCCACATTCATACACCATACATGAAAATACCATAGCTGTTGTTGTCCTTTGTACATTAAGGTGGCTACATTCATTACACAAATGCACATGGAAGATAGGTCCATGGCTGCTGAATGCTAACAGCACATAAGGTTTGATATCTATGTTGACAGAGGTAATAATCCCTCTCTACTGGTCACCCATGACACCTATCATATCATACAACAATCCATGTGGCATGTATGTAATTAGACATGTTCACCAAATGCAATGCCTACAAACATACACAAATAACAGGACCGTATGCCTTACACACATGACCTGTATTGACAGACTCAGGGAAATACAGCTATGCTCTGTACGTTCCTGAGTAGTAACAGGTGATATGTCCATGACATGGGCATCCATGTGTGACCCACAGCTCCTACATATACCCCATGTCAACAATTGTAAGCCATGCATGCTGTGTGCTGTCTGGACATGCACCTTATTAACACAATAGCCACAACGTGCTGGGGTGAGATGTTCATAAGCCACAGACCTCACACATGCTTGAACAAGTGTAATGCCTAGCTCAAATAGAGCACATTGCTGGCACTCTTTCAGTAATCATGAGGTGTGTGTGGCAAATATGAGGTCTGTATGGCAAATACAATGTGCTCACTGTTGACCATTACAGTGCCCTGGCAACACAGTGGAACTGTCAACTAACAGTTTGTGGCATCATGACATGGAATATTGCTGTGTGTGTCGCTTGCTGATATGTGCTGTTGGTGTAAATATCCACTTAGCTACTCAGTGAAGGTGGTTATGTGCCCTACCGGTGCATGAATAGAACATCCAATATGGTGTAATACTCAGCTAGGTTTCACACATGGTGTGGGGAAGGTGTGGAATGTATCCGCTTGACCTGATAGTCCACTTACTGATGGAGACTGTATATGTGTACATGTATTGATGTGTGTTTAGATTCCATGTGTGTGGAGTGTCTGATGTTTGAAGGTGACTGTTGTCTTAGTACAGCATGCAGTTGCAATGCAGCCTCAACATTGCCAAGTGTATATGGTGATATGTTCAAAGTACAGTAAGCTGTACTTTAGGTATGGACAGATGTGTGGACATAACTACTAAGTGGTGGGGCTACTTTGCAGATGAATGATTACTGAAGACAGCTCACAGGTGTGTTACAACCATTCCTACAATAACCTGTGTAACTGCTAAGCTCTGGTGTTGTTAATTGAAGGGGAAGACACACACAGTAGAATGCAGCAAGGGTGACACTGAAAGCAAACCTCTTGACACCTGTAACAGAAACACCTCCCCTGTGCATATATTGTGCATATGTCAGCACAGTTGGCAAAGGTAAAAGTAAGCTTTGTAGTGAGTGTGATAGTGCTGTAACTCTGTAATACCTATCATGAGATAGGCAGGTGTTTGATTATCAGTACTGGCAAGTGTGGGTGTGTGTGTGTCCATATATGTCATGTATGATGGGAAATACATCCCCAATGTCTTTTACTCTCCTGTACACTGTTGTGAAGTGTAGAAAGCAAGACATAGGCAGAGGTGTGAATCTCACACATGTAAAGTATCTGTATGTGTGTGACTTAGGTGTATATCTTTGTGAATGCCACAGTATGTGTGTGTGTGTGTGTGTGTGTGTGTGTGTGTGTGTGTGTGTGTGTGTGTGTGTGTGTGTGTGTGTGTGTGTGTGTGTATGGCTGTCTGATCCCTGGAGTGAGGCTGTATTTTACCATACTCAAAAGATAAACCCCCATTCCCACATACATTCACCACAATTTAGTATCCCTGTGGATGTCCTCAATCATAGAAGACCATTCTGACTGCCTGTAAATGTGCAATCTCTGTGGCACGTCTGGTAACTGTGTAGTACTATAATAATGACTTGTACATGGGCAGGGGTTCTAATCCCAATGTATGTCTGTCAGAGTGTGTGTTTCTATGTTTGTGAATCCCTGAGTGTGTGGGTTTGTATGTGTGTTTGCATCCTGTCATGAGAGCAGGTATAACTACTTTCCAAAGAGAAACCACCATTTCAACTGGCCTTTACCCTTGTCATCTGCTGAACCACTCTTTTACCTCCTCCTCACTCCGTGTAACTATACCTGTGATGACTCCCAGTATGGATGTGAGGCTCTGGCCCCAGTAGCTTACTACACAGCTATCATGCTCTTGGACCATTATATCAGTAAACATGTTTGAAACTTGGGAGATTATAATTGTGATGTGGAAGCTACAAAGTGCATGCAGGTATTGTCATACAGATCTGTGAGTAATCTAACGTTACATATGGGACACTAACTGAAAACACTGCCATCCCCCTTGTAGTCTGTATGCACACATTTGGTACATGCAATAACACCTGCAAGAGGAAGGAAGAACATCAAGATCAACATGCAGTTACTGGTGTTACACATGATACATGCTGTCAACAGTACAAAATGCATTCTAAAACTGTAGTACATAGTATGTCTGCTGCCTGTCAACACTACTCAACAATGGTAATCTACAATTGTCTTCCTAGTATGTTCACCCTGTGCATCAGACCATATGACCATGTCCCTGCACCGATTGTATGGATGATAGGGATGTGGCACAGATGTCATGTGTGTGGGGTAAGGCCTTTTATCTCATTGGGCATGTGTGGATGTTATGCGTGTGTGTGTTGAGGAGCCTTACATTTGTTTCTGGTGTGTGTGTATGTATGCATGCAGGTCTGGCATGTGGCTGGCCTAAACAGGGGTATTATTGACAGCTGCAGACTGTACAGGGCAGGTTGTACAGTTCACGGTGTCCATGGCCACGTGACCTGTGCCTGCCAGGGGTTGCACGGCCACTACCAGGCAGAGGTCCAGATTGGGTACTGTCTGATGACACATGTCCACCAGAACCGTGTCCCTGTTGGAACCATCCAGGACCATGTGCATGTGGCCTGCTGTGTCCTGGTGTGGACACCACAGCACCAGCTGCACTGCTGCTGCTACTGCCACTATGGGAGCGGGCATGTGAAGTAGCATGTTCACATACACCTTCAACAGTTGGTGTAGCTGGCCTACGTCCATGTGCCTGATGCCTTACTCACACCAGATGTTCTAGCACAGACATTTCACGCTCGAGGATCAACATGCCAGGGTCAAGGACTCCCACCATGGCACACAATCGTCCATCCAAAACATCTGCAAGCTGATGGCGAGCATTTGCAATTGCCTGGATGTTGTCAGTTAAAGAACGGAATGCAGCCCTCTGAAGCCTCAGACCTTCTCTGCTGTGCCATTCAAAATGTGTCCGTGCCTCCATTACAGCCTGTAACTTGTGTCTGGAGATACCAGCTGACATGCTATGTCTTGCAGGGGCATGTTGGCTAGAAGCCTCCCTACAAGCAGCCCTGGGCACATGCTTGTGTGGGACATCACCAGTCAGTTGGCTGGGATCATGGTGTGCAGACACACATTCCATAGTCTTCACACTTTCCTGTTCCATGCTACAACCTGCCACGTGTCCTTCCACTATGGCCACTGGTGATGGGGTATGTGTAGGCATGACAACTGTGTGCGAGGATGAGGAGGATACAGCTGGAATGCCAACCAATGGCACAGATTCAGCCCCTGACAACCCTGCCTGTGCCTCAGTCAAACTTTCATCATCACTGCTAGAGTCTGTGGGGACACTAACAGCAGGTGGACCACAGAAGGCCAACACACCTACATCAACACCTGTGAGGGGAAGACTAGAACTGTACATTACCAGTTATACATCACAGTACAGACACACAGAGACAGACACACAGATAGAGACACACAGAGACAGACACACAGGCAGACACACGGACAGACACAGACAGACACATGATATGGCACACAATGGCATGCAACATGCATGTGATATGGCAGAAGACATTCATCTTAGACAATTATAGTGGTAGTTATCATACATCCCTGAGTTGCACACAACAGCATGCATGTGTTATGGCAGAAGGCTTGCAGCTTGCACAATTATAGTAGTAGTTAGCATAAATCCCTGTGTTGTACAATTTGTGTTAGTAGGTTATGCCCCAAACCTGCAACACAATACATGCACTATGCACCATTGCACTGCACTGCCATGTTTTGTCCACCATACCCCACATCATAACAGACCATCTCTGACCTGGGTACATCTGCCAGTGATGCTTTGTGTTGGCCACTGTCCCTATGTGTGAGGAGGACATGAGCAGAAAGGTATGTTGAGTGAATACTATGTTTGCCAGAGCCCTAGCTTGCATATCTCCCCATAAACATTGCATGTCTGTTCAACATTATTCCGCTTACCCCTGAGCTGAGTCTACAGACAATGTGCATGTGGCTGTACACACATGTTTGACATGGCTGTCTCTACTTTGCAATGGTGCCACAGACCAGCACAGGTGTACAGTACACCGGCCTGATGTGTGGCATATGACCTTGCCAATCACATGTAGTATGACATGTCTTCTGCTGAAGTGATGACTGATATGCATACATGTTTAACACAATGGTGTCCTTTCAAATATACAGTGAGGTACGGGTGTCCCAATGCAGGGGCATGTTATATTAGCATGGACCTTCAGCTGATGCAATGTTGTCAGTCCACCCTACAGATATGCAGTGACATACTGCACATTGAGCTGCTGTGTATAGCCATTGCAGGGCAACATGTGGCTTCACTATTGCTATACCATGTGAGTTTAAGACACAATTCATAGCCATGACTGTGTTCAGATACAATACATATCTAATATGGAATGTGACCCACGTCACTGAGGTGTATACACACTAAACCTTAATGTGGAATGTGTGACATAGGTCACTGAAGGGTATACAGATGACACCCCTGCACATCTGCAATCATATTGCAGATGCCTGGCAACTATGGCCAGACATGGGTAACTTTGCAGTATGCCATGTTCCACATGCCATCTGTGTACCTCACACACATGAGGAGCAACCATGACAGTGATGTCCGACACCAGCAAAGTGAATGTACTGTAACTGTGGCCTGCTGTGGTTGTATGTGTATGTTGTGCAACACATGTATGTATTGTATAGGTTAAAGCTTTCATGTCGTGACACACTCAAAATGTTCAAGACATGTTTTGTGGTGCTTTGATGTCATGCCTACACAAGGTGTGCACAGCCCTGTATGATGTTTAGTGTGTCACATCTGCAATATAATCATTACACAAAGGCCATAGTTGTATTGTGTTGAACCAATGTACAACAGAGTGTACACACATGTACATCCTTTCTACTGTGTGTGTTGCTTCATGTCTCTGGCCATCCTCCATGGCCATGTGTAAACATGTTTTGTCCAATGGTTGTGATGGGCATCTATTTCATATGTCAGTGTTGTCCCATATGGGATACACCCGTAGATGTCATATGCTCCACTGAGGACAGGTATATGCAGACAAAGGGTGGTCTGTTTGGGATGTGGGATATCATGTTTTGCAGGATAGTTAACCAGTGTTGCATTCAGCCCACAAAATGTCAGGGACATGTCATATAGCAGATGACATTGTGTGACAATCATAGCAAGGGTTTACTCCACAAGGGTGACTCCTGTTGATTTGTCATAATCCAGCTCCAAAACATATAGTGTGTGTGTGTGTGCACACATATGCTCTCTGTATAGTACTGTTTGTATTCCCCACTTGTGTAATGCTGATCTGTAGTACATGTCCCTACAGTGAACCACACCTCCACCATTGCATTTACAGCTGTCCACACATCTGGCAATGACAGTTTGTAAGGTTTAGTGTAGGTGTTTCATAAAGTCTTTAAATATTCCACATGGGTAACCGCTGTGATGCATTGCAGGTCTGACCTGTATATATTAACAGTATCACCATACATTATGTGTACATGTGTTAAATGGCCACATGGCAGATAGCATGCATCTAATATGATCTGTGCATTATCAAGCCTAAGTAAAACAAACTCACCAGCAACAGGCTGCTGCCACTACGAAATGCCAGAGGTACCTAAATAGAAGTTTCAGAGCAGTATGATCAGCATCCACACCTATGTGATAGCTACAGGGTGCAATATGCATGTTGGCACAGAAGCCAGTACAATAGACTATGCTATGCAGTATGCACATCTGTACATACATAGTGTTGCAAATAATAGTATGTGGCTTGTGTACATACATGCCTTGCATATGATGTTAAGTTAAATATTGTACCGTAACATATGTATCTATATTAAATATATTTGTGTTATATGTGTAGTAGTGACTTACTGGCCAACTCCTGGCTCAGTGGTTGTGAGACACCAACCTCCACAATACCAGCTGAAGCTTGTGGATGCAGTTCTGCAGGTGTCCCCAGTTTGACCAGGTGCTCCTCAGTATGTGTGAGTGGGGGCTGGGTGAGTGGCCCCCCACCTGTTGCAACTTGTTCCCTGGTGATTGCATTTGCACGCTGTTTCGCCCATCTAATTAAGTTGGTGCAGTATCGGCGCACCTGCTGATAGGTGCAAATGTGGCCGCCAACATCATTTACCCTCCTGCAAAGTTTCTCTCACTGGACATCCCAGTGCTGTGCATCCTGTGGCACATTTCTGAAAAAAAAAAAAAAAAAAAAAAAAAAAAAAATTGGTCTCAGTTGGTTTTTCTTTCTGTAGTCGTTTTGGCTTTCTTGGTTTACATTTTTGAAAAATGTCTCATGGTTGTCAAGGAGGTATGGAATGAGGACTTCATCCTCCATGCAGCTGTATGGTGGCAGCCTGGCAAGCAGCATACCTGGCAGACATTATGATGGTGACAGGTCACAGTAACTCACAGAGAAGTACAGACGTACAGCTGCACATACATGTGTATCACATTTATCATAATTACAAATATGGCTTTGCAAATCTGCATGACACTAACACCACTGACATGTTTAACTCACACACATTTGACACTTACTGGTAATTTCATGTTATCACCATATATGTGTGTGTCAAGTGATGAGATTGCTCATACTCCATGTGAATGTTGTCTTGATGTGGGCATGTCTGTTTGCCTGTACTGGTGTCTTTACCTATTAGCACATGACTGGATGTGTTGACATTAATGCAAGAGACCTTAATGCCATGTATATGTCACATATATAGTCATACACAGCCTTAAGAGACATGACCTATGACCCTGCAGACTTGCTTACAGCAAGTTGCACATGTATGTGTTTTGCCATATACATCTACATGTCACTGTACAGCAGTATAGCATCCTGCCATGTATTACCTGTGTTACACAATTGAAACACACGGGACAAAGGCTAGCTTGATGGTATTAGCAGGGTTGGATATCAACTATAGCATGTATGGTCATAGTGAACTAGTAGGCTATATGCCCTGGGCTATGTATGAGCATAGGCTGAAAGGTTACCTAGCTGTAGCCAACAGACAGGTAACTTTCAGTGGCCAGTTCAAGCAGTGCCACAGAACTGATCCAAAGGTTTACTGATATATTTGCCATGCAGTCATCACACCATGTCTCAAAGAGGGGCAATGTGCAGCTATGCTAGACAGGGATGCATAGTATGGCAGGAGGTGTATGGGACAAGGATCTGCCAGGCATGTTATGATCCTTGTACTAGACAGGTGGATGTCCATGAAGTATGTGTTTATTTGAAATCAGGATGTGTAAGTGTAGCATGTCCAACATCTCTGGGTTGGACATGGCTTTATTCAGGGTAGGCATCATGCTACATAGTGGAGCTAGGGTTTGGGAAGGCCAGTGTAGGCCATCTGAACATGGTCAAAAACACTTAAAGGAAATATGTGAACTATTATGGGTCAATTGAGTGTTGAGTATGGGTGAGCAATGATCTCTATATTCATGGATGGCACCCTGTCATGATTAGGGGTGCCACTTATGACTACTTGACTGGTGTGGTGAAGTGACTATCAAAGGAAAGACTACTGTCCAGCTGGATCCCATACACACACAGTTTCCATTATGTTGCCCATTGACTAGGTGGTAGTTCATAGGTACAGAGTTTTTAACATAGGGGATGACAATGCAATACTTTGCAGCGAGATTGTGGCCATACCTCAGACACCACACATCCGACCCACAAAGGCCCTTATGTGTGTTGCCCACAGTGCTCATTTAGTCAACTGTAGCTCCTAATTCATAGTCATTTGCAAACTTCAATATGCAGATGCCTTCTGTGTTAGTCTGTGTGGTATAGATTTAGATAACAAAGAGGGGGAGTACCAGGACTAAACCCTGTATTACTGTAGTTGGCACTGGTTTGCTGTGTGTGCATTAGTCAGACACCTTCTGTAGTGTTGGTTCTGCCAGTGGTCCAGTTGCCAACCAATCATGTGGCATAGGTATATACACCTAGTTTACTGAGTGTAGCTGGAACCCAGTATGGGTGATTGTGTCCTAAGACCTGGCAAGGTCGAGATATGCTGTGTGAATCAACCTTACTGTCATCTGCATCTGTACTGACTACATCAGATAAGCTGATCAAGGTTCATGGCCTTACAGACCAGACTTAGCAGGGTAGTAGTGCACTATTTCCCATTATCAGTGGTGTCTGCCCCTTTGTGGGGTGTGATAATTGTTGCTGTGCACCATTCGGTGTGTACACAGCCTGACATGGAGCTATGATTGAACATGATGTGTATGTGGATAGCTGAATGTTCTTACATTTGTGAAGGATACACCCTGGGATGTTGACAGGTCCCATGAAAGCTGTATGTATGGTTTTAGAGAGTGCAGTTTGTACCTGCATAGTCATTAGTACAGGGGCCCTGTAGTGTACATAGATATATTACTAAGTGTACCTGTTGGGGGTGGGGGGAGGTGGGAGTGGGTTTAGGTTCTCTGAGACCCTATCTGGATGAACGGGTGCTATTTCTGTAGGTGCAGGGGTGAAGTGGGAGTGGGTTTTGGTTCTCCATGACCCTATCTGGATGAACGGGTGCTATTTCTGTAGGTGCAGTACTTCCCATGCCATAGTGCTGTGCAGCACGGCAGGTCTCGTCGTTGCCATTACGATTAATGACAGCTATAGAATGCTCTGTGCTTGGCCTCATAAAATGTGGCTGATTAGTTTCACAGTAGCTTTGAGTGGTTTTATATGGTGTATCTGCATCTTACTGAGGCTGACCAGGGATCACCTCCACACATGTGTTCACTCTTGCAACAGTTACTACCTTCTGTGGTACAGTTTAAAGCATGGTACCACCAGTTTGCCTTCCTGTTTGTGTTTGGTTGAATCTTGGTTCTGTTTCAATAGCACAATCACTGCACTAACGTGAGTGTTTAAAGTGCATTTGTGTAGGATTCAGCATTTGCACATGCATTGTCCATCTGCATGGGTGCCATGACATTCACTACTTCTGTCTTAAGAAGCATAACATTGGCTTTGGAGACTGACTATGTGTTGCATACTGTTAGCCCTGTCTGTCTGACTATGGTGATCCAGGTCATTGGGGTGATGAAATCAAACATGCATTGAGCACAGGCATTGGTACATGAGGAGTCATCCCAGTTAATAGTGGGATAGTTGAGAGTAGCCATTATTATGGTTTTCTGTCTCAAACCTATTATTCCCCATTACAGCACAATATGACAGTTGGTAATTCAGAGGCATGGTGGGTGATCTGTAGCAAGGTGCAATTTGCCTTCCTCTTTGGCACAGAGGTGGTTGCTCAGCATAATGCATCTGAAGTTATGCAAGTGCAACCAGCCTGGGGGTGTACATATCTTTCAGGAATATGGACACACCTGTGGCCTGTGTGTTCCACTAAAGGATAATGGCCAAGACGTGAGGTATGTGTTATAACATAGTCATGAATGGGTGCTCTCTGGAGCCTTGAAACATATCTCAGTCACTGCACAGATATGTTATCCATGTTAAGGATTGACGTAAGTGAGTCCATATTGAGTTTCCAAAATGTATCATTGAGTAGCTAGACATGCAGTTTATTGCTTGGCTGTCCCTGTTACAGCAGTGGAATTGTCACTTGAACCTTGCATGATGAAGGCACTATAGGGGAAGCATGAGCCCTAGCCAGTATCCAGATTCCCAGGAGTGACAGGTGCAGGCCCTGTCTGGCAAAGCATCATGGTCCGTCAACCATGTTATCCCAGGCAGAGAGATACTGGATACCCTTTGGATTACACCAGTACATTAGACAATTGGGAAATACAGTCCTTTTGTCCCTGTACTACAGTATCATTCTGGGCAATGGCAGACTGCTACCCAGGCCTTGGGACATACCTGCATGGGCTACAAGACCTGACAGTTCCTACATGTGTGTTTCCATGCAGTCCAGGCTATGGCATCCCAGGTCCTGCACAACAACATGGAATATGCCAGAGCCATGTGTACAGTTTTAAAGGTGGTCTGAGTGTATGGGTATGTGGCTAATCATGGAAGACAGGCAGCTGACAGTATGTTTGTCCTTGTATAGCTTGGTGTGTGACATAGTGCTGGACTTTGCATTCACATATCAGTACTGCTGGGCATGTTTCTGGCCACGTGTTCTGAGGAGTGGCACGGTTTTGCAACCTATGTCATACAGTTTGTGTACTTTGTTGTCTGTCTATTCCAGCTTGGGAGTCCCTTGCTTGGCCAGATACTTGGAAGCCTCTGTGAATATGTGTGTGCTTTCTGGTGGTATGTGTGGGTGTCCTTACTGTGTTCTAGTAAGGGTATATGTTGAGTGTAGTGATGAGATGCATGTGTTAACCTACACCGCGTGACTGTCCAGTCCAGTCATGGCTGTAGACTGGACTGCCTTCCAGCTTGCCTCTGTAGCTGCATCCCAGACAATGTGTGGGGTGTGGTGTTAGGTGGGTTTGGCAGTGTACATGGCATAGAGATTACATTCCCCCAGGATGGCCGCATACACAAAGCTGACATTACTAAACACCAGTAGCTGACTAGTGGACATGCCTGCATAAGCATTCAGTACTACAAGTACCAAGTACTGTATTTAGTTTACTTATTGCTTATGAAGATGTTTTAGACGGTGATGCTCACAAGTACATATTTGAGTTATGGACATGTAAACACTGGCTATTACAGAAACATAGTAGCTAACTTTAACAGCAATCCTCATCTGTGGAGCACATCACATCCTGATAGTTGATTACAGATGATGCAAGTGTCAACAGGTCTGTATCCTTTTCTGGGTATATCCACACATATCCACCAGAACCATGAGGTCTGTTGGGCACGGACAGCCACTCCCCAAACAGAGTCAGATATCAATAGACTCTGCTGCCACTATCAACATGATCAGGATATAATCAGATAGTTTAAGCCATCACCTATGAAGCAGCTATTACACATGAGCAGCAGTCTCCTACAGCCTACACTCCTACTGCAGATGTTACACTGGAGTTAAAGATGATATGCAACTTGTTTCATTAGCAGTACTGTGCATAACCTTACATACAGTATTTGGAAGCAGCTGTTAGGTTGGCAATAAGAGGTTAGGCTACACAAACATGAATGTTCAACCAGTGGGTCTCTACTCTCAATATCCACTGTGTGTAGGTGTGCGCATAGCCATTTGTCCCAGCACTGTAACAAGGGTCACAACACATTTGCATAACATGTACACATGCACAGCTGTAACTGCTTGCAAATGATACTAGAGAGGTGGATATTACATGTCTTATGTGCACGGATAGTTACCTAGTTCTTCCAATTGTCTTTGCTATCATGCTGCTAAACTGTTAGATGGCTGCAATTTATATGTATCCTGTTATTAAGTATTGTAATTGCCAACAGACATAACTAATGTTTGCATAACATAACACAAATGCTATGTAAGATGGAATACAGATGAGACAGATCTGCCTAGGATACTGGACATTACACAGTTATTGTCACATTATGCCACAATGCAAATCATATTTGCAAAGTAAGCCCACCTTTGACATGTTCATCTCACTAATACACCCATACATATGTCTACTGTTACAATATATCAACATATACTATCCCCTGTTATAGCACATACTTGTTGGACCAACCCTGACACCGACAGTGGCTGGAAAACAATTAATGAATTCCAAGCCCAAATATATCATCCCTTGTGGTGTATGAGGAGTTTGCCTTGTGACCTACTGCAGTACTCACATAGAATACTACAGGCATAACTACTGCTCAACAATACACTACTACAAGATAGCTATTTCCACTATATGAATTGATTACACTGTAATTATTACAGAACAGGTACTACATACACAGACATACTACAATGTATACATACCTTGTTGGTAATTGCAGATGTTATTGAGGGGTATCTTGTTTATTTCGGTCTTTCTTTTATTTCTTTTTGGGGTATTTTGTAATGTTCTGCAGGTATATACAGATGGTTTGAATGTGTGACACGCCATACTTTTATAGTTAGAGATCAGTACCGTGTGCTATGCTGATCACCAATTGGTGTTCCAAAGTAGTTAATTACCTGCACATCAGCTGTGTAGCTACTCCATTAGCCAATACCATGGCAACAGTGGAGTATAATTGAGTACTCCGATTGGGCATTGTCCCTTTGCCTTACTTGTGAGGAAGACAGCATGGAAGTGTGGTCTGAAATCTATTGCAACAGCTGTATGGAGACAAACTCAACTATATTGTGTGAAATGTCTAGAAGTTTTGGTCTACATGTGAGTACTGCTGTTATATTTCTGAACATTGCTCCTTGTGCAGGGTTTGTCTGTACCTAATACTTCTGCATATGTTTCAGTCTAGCCAGGTTGTTTGACCAGCTCAAGACTGTATGGCTATGTATATCATGTTAGGTGGTTTACAGTGTGCTCACCAGACATCTTTAGTTTGGTGTTAATGTGTATCATACTGTGCTGATAATCAGTAATTGGTAACACATCCTGGTGTAATTACTTTTCAACCCTCTGAAACATGATTTGTTCAAACAAACCATGTAACATAGGCAGCTGTTCCATTGTATAACAGCAACTTTTTCACATAGGGCCATGTTAGTGTGACTCTGTCCAGGTATGTCAAGGTTTCAGCAAATGTCGTACAGTGGATGAATAATTGGTAATGGTATGACAGTATGTATTGGTGTAATTAGTTTGGGTGTGGGGGAGATGGTGGGTGTACATAGCAGATGCAGGTGTGTAGACACTGCTTTTATACATATTCTATATGTGTGCGGGGGTTCTTTCCCTATGTGAACACCTATCCCTTAGTGGACTAATACTATGGTAATTACAGACTGATTCATTAAGGCACTGTTAAATGCTTCCTGTATTGCATGCAGGTAATGTTAGTCCTTGAATCCTTTTGGCCATAAATAATAAAGGTTTGCTAAATAGAAGATGTTTATGTATTTCTGTCATGGATATTTGCAGTCATTGTAGTTGTGTTGGTGACTAACCCTATGTGGCTCATGTCCGTATGACATATTTGTAATAGTGTATTGGCATATACTCTTCATATGTTATGTTCATATTGTTTGGGAGGCAAGATGTGTGATTGCTATGGTCCATGTTATACTCAGATTTGAACACTTCAGATGCTGTATACACACATGTATGTGTGTGTGTATATATATATATATATATATATATATATATATATATATATATATATATATATATATTGCTATACATCTTCATGTACCGGTAATATATATTATTGCATACGTTTATATGTACCTCCATAGATGTGCAGATGTTTTTAACCTATCTATATAGCTATATATATATATATGTATATCTCTATATATCGACATGCATCTATCTATCTATCTATCTATCTATCTATATATATGTGTGTGTGTACATCTGTATATATATATATATATATATATATATATATATATATATATATATATATATATATATATATATACAGCATACACCTTTCATTGGGTACATGGCAGTTTGTCCTACTTCCACACAATCTTCCCTTTTGTATTTTAACCTGTCAGAAAACACAACTGACATAGGTACAGCTCAAGTTGCTTAGTGGTAGGTTACTCTGAGGATGGTGTACATGGTTGTGGGTTCTAATCCTGGAAGTGGATCTTATTTTACTTCTCAGAGCAGGCACTGCTAGGGAAAGGGTAGTTAACACACATTTAAGCAGTTGTAAGCTAGTTTGCCTGTGTTCTGTGTGACGGTAAGTGAAGGTTACAACTGTGAAGCACTTATCCATTTTACCATGTTTAAGCGCCGCTTACCGTCGTGCAAAACTCCACATACAGAACAACCGTCCCTTCTATGGTGAATTAAGTTAATATTAATTGTTATAATACCAGAGCTGCATGTGTTTTGTGTACACTTCAATTCCTTTGGATTGCTTCTGTGTCACGAAGTGTGTTCATAGATATTTATATATATGGCTATAGATGTGTCTATATATATATATATATATATATATATATATATATATATATATGTGCACACATCACTGACATGCATATATATATATATATATGTATATATATTTAGTATTAGTTTTTAACAATTATACATATGTAGACTTGTATATGTTGATTCACAAACTACAGTACATTACAATGTACTGTGCATATGTACACAAAGTGACTGTCCCATTTATTGTCAGTACTGTGGAATGCCTGTAGTAAAAGGTGTATTGTAAAACCCATGAAACATGTATACAGCTCAGATGGCTCACTGGTAAGTCCAGTGACTATGGTGTGCATGGTCCAGGGTTCAAAGCCTGCGGTGGTTTAACTTTTATTAGGCCAGAATACGGCTCTTTGAAGCAGTTGTAAGCATGTTTAAAAGTGATTGTGTGCCATTAAGGTGGCGGTTAAACACGGTTAAATGAAATTTAAAAGCGTATAACCTGTGCGCGCAAATAGGGTCACATCCTCTAACTACTCAGGATATATATACTTAAGTGTAGTAACATCTCACTATGTGGTTACATAACATTACAATCTCTGTTGACTTTAGTCTCGGGCACACATGGGTTTATATGGGTGTTTCAAATGTTTATTAAACTGAAGATTACTACCTAAATATGCAAACTGTGGTTAAGGTATACTTTTTAACATAAAAAACATCTCTGACTTTATTGGGATTTGAACTGCAAATGCATAGATACTATGCAAATGCTGTAATCATTACACTATTGACATTAACTTTGCTTCTGCCTATTTTTCTATTTAGATGATTTCTATGTGTAAGCTAGGCTAAGCAAAGGGCAGTGGCATGCAAACCCACTGAGCTTCACGTACTCTTGTAATAATAACATAAGAAATGAAAGGGGAGAATATAAAATAAAATTTCTAACCACATCAGGCATAGCCCCTCACTGACACTCTTCAAGAGAAACCTTGAAGAGTGGATGGGGAACAGTAGATACACCCCAGGGATCCCACCATTGGCTCTGCTTGACAAAGGGACAGTTAATTAATCAATGGGGTGGCAAAAGCTGACACAGCTAGGGGTATGAATGTCCTTGGGCAGTTAGCCTGGTACCGACCTATGAACCTATGAACTTATACATACAGTAGCAGTACATGCTGATAGCTTAATTTACTGTTCAGGTGTTGACTTACCTTGTGCCAATAGCAGTTGTGCGTGCAATAGTTGCGGGCTGCCTATGTTGGATGCACACAGTAGACTGCCTATACATGACAATTTGCAGGTAGTCATGTGTGTGTGCCATCCATTTTTACTGTGTGTGTAGGTGAAGAAAGGTGTCAGCCCCTAGGTGCCTACCACTGTCAGTGTGTGTGCTATACGTTCCCTCTTTGCCAAGACATGGGCATACTGGGCATGCCTCATTCTGCCTACAAAGGCTGGCTCAGGGGGCTCGTGGTCTGAGTCCCTCTGTGCCTGTGGGGCCCTTGGCAATGGTGGTGGGCTGTGAGGGCCTTCACCATTCTGTTCCTGCTGCAGCTGTTTCCGCAGGATCATATTGTGAAGCATGGCACATACTATAAAGATGTGGGCATATGTGGCTGGAGAGTACTGCAAGGCTCCACTGGATATGTCCAAGCAATGGAAATGTGATTTGAGCATCCCAAACACAATATGTATGATGATTCTGGTTTGTGCATGTGCCTCATTATGGCATTCTTGCATGGGTGTGTGTGTGCATTTCTGATGGGTGTCATCATCAATGGTTCAAGTGCATAGCCAGCATCCCCCACCAGATGGCCATATTGGATGTCCCACCTAGCAAATGCCTGATACAGCTGTGAGGCATGCCAGATGTGGGAGTTGTGATAGCTTCCAGGGCTGCCAGCACACACATCCATGATAATGCCATGGGCATTGCACATGACCTGGCAGTTGATGGAGTGGTATCCCTTGTGGTTTATGTAGCACCTACCCTGCTCACCGGGTGGTGACTTCATGTGTATGTGCATGCAGTCTATTGCACCCAGTACCTCCACATATTCTGTCACATGGTGGAAGAGATGTATATTGCTGGCCAACTCCTCCAGCATTTGGGGGAAGTATATGTGCTCACTGGCATGTGGTAACATGACATCCAGGAACTGGTGGAGTACCCTGGATGCTGATGCCTGTGAGATCCCCATGATATCCCCAGTTGGCCTTTGAAAGGTACCTGTGGCTAGTATTCTCAGGCTTACACATACCTTGGTATCCACTGGGATGGATTCCTCTCTGTTTGTTCTGGCTCTGAGGCATGGCCGGCACAGCTCCACGAGTTGCTGTAGGGTGTCTCTGTCCACCCTGTAACACTTTACTATCTTCAGATCATGTAGCCTCTGGTAGGTTACACTGGGTCTGAACACTCTTCTCCTCCTCTGGTGCCTGCGGTGGTTGTCAGCATCATCCTCCTCACCACCTTCAGTCTCCATCACATGCTGGAGGATCAAAGCAACAGCAGCCCCTAACATGTACATATTAAAACCTCCCCGTTTGTGTACACCAGTGGTGCAGTGTGTATGGGGAAACACAAGTGTGTGTGAGATACTTTCACATTTTATACTATTGTGATATAGATGCTGCTGATGTAATTGGCTGTGTGTGAGCAGTTCCAGCTGCAAGGTATCTTACTTATGGGTTTTATATTACTTACTGCAAGTGTAGGGGCTGTAGTGTGGAGTTATGCTTGCCTGGCTTGATTCATCTGTTGCCCTTTAATTCCCTTTTAAACCTAGATCCCCCCCATTGTCAGGCATGCATCTACCTGCTTGCCTTATTGTCTTGTACTTTCCCTACCCAGTCGTGTGTTATGTAGCTGATATAATGTAATTCTACTTTGTTCTGCTGTGACACTTTACTGTTTTCTTTGCAGTACAGCCCCTCCCCTTTCCTGTTCTGTGGGTAGCTGCTAGCAGCCTTGTTAGCTGTTGTCAATGGCCCACTGTAGGTTCCTAGGTGTTAATTGCTCATTTGTACTCCAATTTCCCTGCTGCAGCATTTCTTTATTTTTTTCATATATCCTTCCTGTTCCAGCTCTGGTGCATGCCGCGCATACCTGTTTGCTCGGTTTAAGCGCGTTTAATCTCCATTTACATGCATACTCGGTTACCTTGTATGCTCTCAGCTAGCCAAAGCTAAAGCCAGTTAAACACACCCCTTTCCTTTAGCTTTGCTTAGCTATGGGCAAACCGGATTGGAATTGCTCCAGTGTGCTTACAGCAAAGGTGACACACCCCTCTCTTGTTGTCATCTTTATCTCATGGTCACACCTCAGCGTTATAACACTATGCTGTGAGATGCATCCTTACACCAGGGGGGAATCTGTGATTCAGTATAACTCCTCTCATTTGCATTAGATTGCCTACTAATTCCTAGAAACCGCGCATAACACTAACACAGCCCCTTAGCAACCCTTGTGCCATGGTGTGGTGTAACATGCCTGCCACTGACTATTATGGGGAAATCATGCTATGTGTTACATTGCAGTTTTATTTTATTTTTTCTATTTTTTTTACGATCCCGTTTGCACGCCACTGCCCTACACTTTAAACTTCGTGATAGCAAGAGAACAAATAATAATGTTAATTTTACATTTTGTACATGATTTTTTTATGCCACTGGTTATATATTTAGCCATTGGCCTATATTAACAATATAATACATGTGTCTGGCCGGCTGACATGGCTCCAATTTTATGTTTGCAGTAATGTAAACTGTTTTTTATGGTTTCCATTTCTCCATTCTTACACTACACCTACACCACTTCCTGGATCGCTAACTACCCTCATTTGCATGCTGCACTGCTGCAAATGGGGTGATTAGCATACAGGAGCTGAGAGCTGTGCCAGCGTAGAGTATGCAGGTAGTGCACATGAAAACAGCTCGTACCTGCATCGCTCGGTGGCCATATTTGGTGTTGGAACATCGACGCTACTCCTGTGACTGGCACAAGCTTCGTGAATCCCGGTGCCTGTCTCTCTGTACTCAAATTATGTGTCCAAAGTCTGAAATTCTATCCCCAGTAACATCAACACAACCTAGCCATATTCCATAACTTGCTAAATCAACATTTTAAAAACACTTGGCTCTGCTCTTTCACCTCCCCAAGCTAGCCTACCTCAGCCCTTAAACACCTAGACTAAACATATATCTCAACAAAGCAAATTCTCAACATAAATCTACTGTCTTATACCCCTTTGCCCTTAACTGCCACTTCTATTGTCTCTACTCCCCCCCCCCATGGCAGGGTTTTCCTCCTGCCAAATTCCAACTCATATTTATTACCTTCTACATCTACCTCAGGTTCAACATTACTTCCTTTATCTCTGTATCAGCTAACATATATACAAACTAATCACGTATTCATTACCTCCTATCTGCTTTTTACTCTCCCACATCTCCTCTCTCATATTTCTGCTACCCATAATTCTAAAATTGTAAATTGCATAAACATCTCTGTGTATGCCAGTTTGTCATGTACTAACTGGAGATGAGTCTATATCGTACTGGTTGAAGATTTTCTCTAGGATAGCTGCCTTTTGGTTGTTGTATTTCCATAATATAACTTTAAGGGGTTTATTTTTCTATTGTATAAAACTACTTTTATCCCCAGCCCCCCACTGAAAAGGGGCTATCACAGCCAGTTGGACTACCCTGGTCAACAAAAGTAATAAATAAAAATAAATAAAATAAAAGTAATTAATTGGATAACTTCTGTACCACACCTTCCCAACAGAAAAACTGGCTATCAACTGCAGTTTTTTTTTTAATTTGAGATTAGATTCTGTCCTTTCCGTTTGTCTGTAGCAAAGCTAAGTAACCTTTTAACTGATATTCTTATTTTTACTGCCTACTAAAAAGGCCACTTTATAAGGCATATAGACAGATATACTTTGATTACAGACCATTTTGTCAGCACAGATTTCTATGGCCCGACGTGTAAAAGACATTTCACACAAGCAAAACTGTTTTTCTGTATGACATTTGTTTCCCTTGCACCTTTTCAGAAGACCCACTGGAGCACTTAACTAATACAAAAATATCTCTGATATCTGGGAAGCACAGAGATAGACTGGTTAGCAGGTGAGGTTTTGCTAGGTGATCCTGTTTCCTCCAACTTTCCAGATCATTCCATAAGTATACTGGTGGTCCTCTAAACTAGTGCCTGTAGGTTTGTGTGTGTGTGTGTGTGTGTGTGTGTGTGTGTGTGTGTGTGTGTGTGTGTGTGTGTGTGTGTGCGTGTGATTGTGAGTGTGTGTGCCTGTGTGTATGTGTGCAGGTGTGTGTGCACATGCTTGTGTGTGTTTGATTGCATGGGCATGTGTGTGTTTGTGCGTGTTTATGTGTCTGCATGTATGTGTGTCTGTGCGTGCATGTATGTGTTTGTGTGCATTGTGGTTGTATGCGTGTGTGTGCATGTGTGTGTGTGTGTGTGTGTGCATGTGTGTGTGTGTGTGTGTGTGTGTGTGTGTGTGTGTGTGTGTGTGTGTGTGTGTGTGTGTGTGTGTGTGTGCACGCGCATGTGCATATGTCCTACAATGAGATGCCTGTATCTGGGTTATCTTCCTCTACCGTATTCTCAGTGAATGCTGGTACAGTCTCCAGCTCTCCTACAATAATAAAGAATTAAATTAGAAAGTGGACAGTAAAAGTATCCCTCCAAAATCACTGTGAAATGTAGGCAGTGACACTAGGAAAAAGCAGACTCATCAAAGCATCAGAATTATGATGACATGATCCATGTATAAACATGTAAGTCCCAATGTGTCACAGCAAAGATATTACAACAATCTAGCAGTATATGAAACTTAATTCTTAAATCAGCAACAGTTTCTAAAGCTACAACGTCAGACATGGTTTTGCTGTGCTTCTGTTAAAATACCCATATTTCTAAGGGTTAACTAAGTGTTAAATAATACCTTAATTCTTATCGGATGGGTTTTCATTAATCATTATTTTTGTTGTTGCTGTTGTTATTTTTGTTGCTAATGTTTTTATACTGGGCCATTTCATAATTCCTGTACTTTTTAACTTCTTGTCTACCAGTTACAAACTATATGCTAAGAAGTTCTCACTAATGGAAATAGTTAACATTTCTGAGTTTTTCTGCCAGTACATGGAATAGCCAGTGGTTTGGTTGATATCTAAGGCATTGCTTTATAAATTAAAAGGCATGCCTCCTGTAGTGTGCTTCAGTGCATGTGTTAGTACTGTTCATAATTTGTAAAGTAAAATCAAATTATCTGTTGAATAAATGCATATTTTATATTATTTCATATTGCTTTAATGAGATTTGATGCAGGCTGTAGCCTCATGCTTCTCACCTGTCCTATCCCATTCTTTTCAAGTGTACCCGAAAACTTTGACCCACCTGACGTCACTTTAGCCATATTTCATCTGAAAACGTGATGCTCTTCTATCTGACAGTAGGACAGTCATTCTTGGACTTGCTGTCAAATAATAATAATGCCTTAGATCAGAAGAGAAGAGCAGCTGTTTATAGTCAGTTGCTTCCTTGTGTTTAGCTGGTGAGTGTACACAATGCAGATGCTGTCTGTTTTAAAGGTATTGTCCAGAAATCTGCAACCTATCCTAGCATGGAATAATAATCCCACAAAGAATGACACGTTTAACAGAATTACAGATTCTGCGGGCAAAGTAAGTGAGCATAAAATAAACAGTTATTCTTGTGAAGACTATGAACTGAACATTAATACAACTACAACCTGTCAGTAGACACAAAGCTCATTGATTAAAGTGCAGTTTTGTACCTACCATAAATGTAGATGTTCGAGTGTTCACACTGCTGCAGTCATTACACTTGGGTTATCCTGCCATCAGGTGGTCCCGCAGTCGGCCAGAGTTCCAAAGTCTTGGTCCGGCATCGGTTGCTGTCGCTTCTTCCCTGACGTCAGTGCGCCAGGGGTATATAAGATGCATCCGACGCCATTTTCTTCAGTTTTTCTTGCCCCAGATGTCAGGTGCCCCCAAGTAGGTAGGCAATACATATTGCTAATAAAACATATGTATAAAATAAAAACAATACCTTCAGTTACAAGCAAATACACCAGAAAGGTTGTATAGGATAGAAAGGTATAGATAAGTCCAGCTAGGACAGAGGGGATGGAGGGAGGGTAACCTGGACTGCAGCAGTGTGAACACTCGAACATCTACATTTATGGTAGGTACAAAACTGTACTATGTTCATTGTGTTACACTGCTGCAGTCATTACACTTTGGTAGAATCCCAGTGCTGAGGTTGGGTGGCTGGTCTATAAAGAGTTAGGATTGGCTATGAGGCCCTGCAGAACTGCAGTGGCAAATCCTGCTCTGGATTTAAAGAGGCAAGTGGTAATGCTTGGTAAAGGTGTGCACTGAACTCCAAGTTGCAGCCTCCAACATTTCCTTGGTTGATACTGCTCTGAGAAAGGCTGTAGAAGTGGCTGTGGCTGTTGCTCTGGTAGAATGTGGCCTAGTATTCTTAGGGACAGATTTCCCATGCTGTGTCTAGCAGTAACGAATACAGTGTCCTATCCATTTGGAGATAGTCTGCTTTGAGATAGCCTTGCCCTGTGATCCTGCAGCATATGCTACAAACAGTTGCTCAGTTTTCCTGAAAGCTTTTGTTTTGTCCAAGTAGAAGCGTAGCTGCCTGTGTATGCCCAAAGAGTACAGAAGTTTCTCCCCTTTATTCTGGGGGTTTGGATAAAAAGTTAGCAAATGGATGGTTTGGTTAAGAGCCACACTAGATACCACCTTTGGCATAAAGGTAGGGTTTGTCCTTAAAGAAACCCTGTCCTGATGAAAAATTATAAAAGGTTCCACCGCCATTAATGCCTGTAGCTCTGAGACTCTTCGTGCTGAAGTTACTGCCAGGAGCAGAGCTGTTTTCCATGATAAAAATTTTAGATCGGCTGTATTGGCTGGCTCAAAAGGTGGCAGGGTCAGTTTTTCCAAAACAAAATTGAGGTCCCAAGTTGGTGTTGCTGCTCTCCGGGGTAGTCTTATGTTTTTAGCCCCTCTGAGGTACTGCTTTAGCAAGGGATGAGAGAATAAAAGAGGATCCGTGTTGTAATGTGCTGAAATGGCAGAGGCGTAGATCCTAATTGATGAGAAGGATAGGCCTTTGTCCAGCGTCTCAGTTAAGTATTGTAAAATCTGAGGAATGTTTGGGACAAGAGGGTCAAGGCTTTGAGCTTGGTTCCAGGCACAGAATCTCTTCCATTTTTTTGAGTAAGTTTTCCTGGTGCTAGGCCTCCTGGCCTCCAAAATGACATCCATAACAGCTTTAGAGAGAGGTGTTGCCTGTTTGACTAATGAATCTGCCATGCAGCCAGGTTTAGGGTTTTGAGCTGACCGTGCAGGATCTGATTGTTTTGTTGAGTCAGAAGGTGTGAAATTTGAGGCAAAATCCATGGTGGGCCTTGAGCTAAGTTCTTTAAGATTGGGTACCAGTGCTGGCGTGGCCAGTCTGGAGCAATCAGGATCATCTGTGGTTTTTCTTGTCTGGCTTTTAGGAGTACCTTTGAAAGGAGAGGCAGTGGTGGGAAGGCATAAACTTTTAGGCTTTTCCAGCTGAACGAGAGCATCCACTTTCCATGCTTGTGTGTGATAAGTCCTTGTGCAGAATTTTTGTAGTTGGCAATTCAGTGGGGAGGCAAAAAGATCTATGTCTGGGCATCCCCATTTTTGCATTACCATGCTGAAGATTTGTGGATTCAGTTTCCATTCATAAGGGTCCATGATATTTCTGCTTAGATCATCTGCCAGAGTATTTTTCTGTCCTGGCAGGAATTGTGCTTGCAGATGAACTTGATAAGTTAGAGCTGTGTTCCACAAGGTCATGGCTTGCCTGCATAGGGGATAAGGATGAGCGCCCCCTTGCTTGTTTATGTACCACATTACTGTGGTGTTGTCTGTCTTTAATAATAAATGTCCTGGATGCAGAATGTCCTTGAAAGCTGTTAGGGCATTTCGAACAGCCAACATCTCTTTTTGATTGATGTGAAGATGCATTTGGTCTGTGGTCCACTTGCCCTGAATACATTTTCCTGCCATGTGTGCTCCCCAGGCGTAGTCCGAAGCATCTGTTGTTAGTGTGTGCCTGGCTGTGGGTAGAGTGAAAGGCTGACCCTTGTTGAAGTGACATGCCTGTGGCCACCATTGAAACTCCTGTTGTAGGCAGGGAATTATTGGTATTACGGCTTCTAAACTGTGAGAGTGCTGAGTCCAAACACTTTTTAGGTACCATTGTAATTTCCTCATATGCAGTCTGGCATATGGAATTAGTAGTATGCTGGATGCTATGAATCCCAGGGCCTGCAGAATTTTTCTTGCAGGGAGATGGGACTTTTTTGCCAGTAGTTGAAAATATTGAGTCAGTTGTCTTTGTTTGACTGGCGTGAGATAAGCCATCTGGGCCGTTGTATTTAAGCTGGCACCCAGGAATATTATCTGTTGTGAGGGCACTAGTTTTGATTTCTTTTCATTTACTGTGTACCCTAGAGAAATTAACAACCTTTTTACAAATGCCAGATGCTGTAGAAGAATGTCCTTTGTCTCTGCTTGAATGAGGCAGTTGTCCAGGTATGGATATATTTGAATTCCTTTTTGTCTGCAAAATGCAATTACTGGTGCCAGGCACTTTGTAAAGACCCTGGGCACAGTAGATAAGCCAAAGGGCAGTGCAGAGAATTGGTAGTGAATTGTACCAGCTTTGAATCTGAGGTATCTTCTGCAATTTTGTCTGATAGGGACATGCAGGTATGCCTCTTTGAGGTCCATAGTAACAAGCCAAGCCTTCTTGCCCAGCATGGGAAGAAGCTGCTGTAGTGTCAACATTTTGAATTTCGGAACATCCAGGTAAGTATTTAGAGTTGAAAGGTCTAGTATGGGTCTCCAGGTTTTGTCCTTTCTGGGGACCAGGAAGAGTCTTGAGTAAAATCCTTGTCCTTGTTCCTGCTGTGGTACTTTTTGAATAGCTCTCATGTCCATGAGGGCTGATATTTGTTTTTGAGCCTCTGCCCATTGATTTTGTGGCAGGTTTGACATTCCTTATAGCCTTGGTAAAGTGTGAAAGTGGAACCTGTAACCTTGAGACACAATATTCAGAATCCATTTGTCTTGTGTGATTGTTTACCTATTTTGATAAAAAAGTGCTCGTTTTCCCCCTAAGGGTGCTGCCAAAAGGGAAGTGCTTGGCATACGAAGGGGGAAGTCATTGAGACTGTTTCCTGTATGGTTGAGATTTGTCCTCACCTCCTTTTGGGGTTGAGGTACCCCACTGTCGTTGTCTGTTAGAGCCTTGGGGTTGAGATCTGCCTCTTGGGCGTCTGTATCTGCCTCTCTGTGGCCTGTCTGACACTGGAAAGGACTAATTCTTTGTAGGCCAGTTTCTGCTAAATCGAGGTGGCTGTACCTGTAAGAAATCTTTGACTGTTTGCATAGATTTAGCTTTATCCTCCATTTTCTTTAACACCTCTTCTGCCTTAACACCAAGCAATGTATCATGCTGTAAAGGAGCATCCAATAATTTTGCCTTAACATGATCAGGTAAACTCTGTTCTTTTAACCAAGCATATCTTCGAATCACAGAACCTGTAACTGCGGCTCTACAAGAGGCCTCTAAAGAATCAAAACCACATTGCAGAGTATGTTTTCCCACCTGTTCAACTGCATGCAATAAATCCTGCATTTCTTTATAGTCAGGAGCTTCTGAGCTTGTAAGCATTTTCTGTTTTAACTGAGCCATTAAATATTGTTGGTACTTAAGAATGTGAAACTGGCAATTTAAAGCCCTTACTGCTAAAGTTGCACAAGTGTAAACTTTCTTCCCCCATCTATCCAATGCTCTAGAATCTCTGTCAGAGGAGACTGGATTTTTTGCAATGGAAGCCTTAACCCCTTTGGGACCCTGGGAAATAGTTTCTGGGTCAGCAGAAGGGTTTTTATAAAGAAACTTGTGAGAGTCAGGGACTCTATAGTACCTATCTGGTTTGGCTGGTGCAGGGGGCAAAGAATCAGGAGATAAGCTGGATTCAGAGAACACATCATCCACAATATCTAACACAGGTGGAATAGCAAGGGGCCTGTGCTGAGGCAATAAAAGGAAGTCCTTGAGCCTTTTCTTGGATTCTGAATAATCCTGACTTTCCCAATGGAAATGCTCCCTCATGGTATGCAAAGTTTCCCCAAAAGAGTAATCCTCAGGAGGAGAGGCTGAAGGGATAGATTCTTCAGCATGAGTCCTCATAGGGTCTGAAGATCCTGGTCTGAAGAGGAATCAAAGGAAATGGAAACCTGATCAGAGGAATCATAGTCTGTATCCTGCCTAGGCCTTTTCTCAGGAGGGGGATGGGAACCCGTGATTAGAGTAATGAGGTCTTCGGCCATTTTGAGCATCTGTTTCTTAGGCATGGAGGACTGTCCAGGAGAATGCTGTACTTGCTTCTTTGTCTTTAATGGTGTTTTTGTCTTGGCTGTTGCTTTAATAGTAAGTTGTGAAGGTCTGAAAACACCCTCAGAAGCCGATGCCTGCTCAGCGGTTCCAGACCCATCTGAGGGATTAGTTTCCGTAGGCCCAATATCTTGAGTTTCCAGAGACCTAGATGTCTCCACATGGGAGTCGGAAGCGGCCTGTGGCTCTGAGGTAGCAAGTGTCAGGGGCTGTGAAAGTGCCTCACTGAGAACCAGCGACTGGCCTAGAAGAGGCTTTGTAGTCGGTTTTGGACCTCGGATGCCTGTCTTTATCCTTGTCCTTGCATTTTTTATGAATTGCGATCATCAGTTGTTCTGACGGCATTGTATAATTGAACCTTCGGCCAAAGTAGTGCAAAGCAAAATCAAAACGTCGTTTTATAGTGTCTTTGTTAAATCTGGCACAAAACCGACAATTAGTGACGTCGTGATCAGGGCCTGGGCATGGAATACAGTAAGAGTGGAAGTCCTTATGAGGTATTTGCTTCCCACAAGAAATACAATTATTAACTTTTTCTGACATTGGTCTGAGGCAAGAAAAAAGTTTCCCCAACGGGGTACTTAGCTTTATTGAAGACTTCGGATCTGAAATTCGACTTCGAAAATCTCAGGAGTCGGCCGACTGGCATTTGCGAACTGCTTTTGCTTCGGGCACTGCGCGGCAAGAAAGACTGAAGAAAATGGCATTGGATGCATCTTATATACCCCTGGCGCACTGACGTCAGGGAAGAAGCGACAGCAACCGACGCCGGACCAAGACTTTGGAACTCTGGCCGACTGCGGGACTGCCTGATGGCAGGATAACCCAAGTGTAATGACTGCAGCAGTGTAACACGATGAACATCTTATTCGTGTGAATAGTTACAAGAGTATAGGTTTGTATCAGTTTATTCACTAGAAGGAGAAGAATCTATTTAACTTGTAGAACAGTAAGCACTCCTGGGTTTTTTATGCAAGGACATTAAATGCCCCTGTTCCAGTTATTTCAGCATTCTTAGGTATTCCTCAGTGTAGTGTTATTTCTTTGTTTTTTTTTTAGACAGATAGTAGTTTTCAACTAGACTGATGAGAACCTAAAAGAGGCTAGCATCAGAGTGTGCATCAAGATTAAACTGCATTTTACCCATATCATAGATTTTATGGTGAGTTATATTAAGATGTTGTGTAACCTTTTTATTTCAACAAATACAAGATAAATATGGTGTGGAGTCCAGCATTATTTTAATCATCATACATTAGAAGCCCTGTTTATAGATTGCATCAAAAGATTTGAATGGAGTCCTAGAACATACCTTATGTAAAGTTATATGAGCTGCAGTTTGTCTTGACTTATTGAGACACCTACCTTCTGAGTCACATGTACTACAGGCTAACATGATTCAACCAACCCTGTATCTGATTCAGTCACACCATGACATGTATGCTTCTTAAATAATTGTACAACATTGTCCTCCTGTCTTACAATTCAAAGGACAAAACTGCTCATGGTAATGTTTTTCATTTATTTTTTGTGCTTGCTCACTGGAATTCTGTAGAGAAGCAATTCCAAAACTAAACTCATTGGTTGTGGTCTACAGTATGAGACCAAGTGCTATACAATTGAGCAATGCTGTCACCTACTGACCACTTTGAAATGTTCACATTGATTTAAAATTCAGTCAAGACCCAGCAAAATGTTCCCATTATAAGCGTTGGGGTTAGATTAGGTAATATTGGAAATAGAACTGGGGAGGCAGAACTTAGATGGATCCTTAGATTGAGAGCTAACAAGGGATCTGGCTTGAATAGTGCGGTGTCCATTAGACCAGTACTTAATAAGAGGGGTTAACCGAGGTAGAACCTACTTGCCTGTTGGATCTATGAACTATTATCTATGTCTATGTTTTTGTTTTTGTGTCTATTGTATTTATTGCTATATATTTGACATCTTTTTAATATTTTATTAGATGTCTTTAATATAGAGTATTATACGCTATTGGAATGGTTCACTCTAAGGCGGGATGACGTCATTAGGACGTACGTATTCATTATGTGTTATGTGGATCATTATGGGGCAGAAAATACTATTGGTGAGTTTGAAATGTTTTTAACTATTTAATGATGTGTTTCATGTATTTTATTGTTGTTATGGTCTGAGGAAGCCAATGTGCATTTGGTGAAAGCGCTTACCGATTTATACATGTTTTATTAAAACGATGTATTTGCTTTGTCGGATGATTTTATGAGTGCCGTGTATCCTGCTGTCACTATCGTTTGTATTATTTTACTTGGACTTTGGTAACAGCTGGTTTATTCATTGAGTGATTGTGTTTGCATTTTTCACATTTAAGATATATTCAAAATGCCGACAATTCAAAGACATTGTCGATATTTACGCAACTTACCTTAACTTCCGGTGACTGTCTACACATGTTTTGTAAGGGGAAAAGCCCCCCTGCACCCTCCCCATGTTGGGGGCTGCACCCCCCACACTCCCTGCTAATTATATATTACAACTCCAAGATCGCACTACAGTGAGGAAAGGGGTAAAGTTCCCAATCACCACTGTAGTGCAATCTCCATTCAGAATGTCGATCTCACAACAATGAATGCACACTAGCATTCACTGTTGCGGGTTCAACATATTTTGAATCACTGTTATAACTTTGAAAACTGCCTTTCTAATCAGAGTTCACATAATGGCATTCAAAATATCGATTGTAAACCATTGCAGAACAGGCTTTGATGACTAGACCTGAGTATTTCTGATGCTATTTGACCTGTTGTGCAGTAAATTCATCAGTTATGGCTCAGATGATGCTTTATATGCCAAACAGATGTCAGCTTTTAGCAGGTTATTTTCCTTTTGCTATTGACCTTTTGTAAATAACTCAGTACTCTGTATTGTATACTAAACCCAGTCATCTCCTACTATTGTATGGTAATGGTACTCAGACATCGGACCCCTGACACATGCCTCTCAGTTTTAATTATTCTGCCTTCTCCTTTTGAATCACTTCACTTTCTTGATCACTAACTAGGTAACTGAATTAATAAATAAAAAAGTTACTGGTACATGTAAATAAAACTGTAAGGTGCAGAATAAATTGAATGGCCTGTACTTTAGACATTCATTGTACATTTTGTGGCAGTATTTATTAGTATATTTATAACCATTTATACCTGTACTTTCCTTATGTCTAAGTTGTGACTGAAGAGTATGTTGCGACCAAACCACTTATCAGATTATCAAATGAATAAGTAAACAAGGAAGCAACAGACTGAAGTAACACTGTACCACCAATACGTAGCAACAAGACGTGTCTGAGAATGACACTGACCCAATTTGTTTAATGAGTCAAATGAAAGCAAAGATGAAAGTATATTACTTTATGATTTGGGTATTTTTGTGGATGGTATATCTTAAGCATTTAATTTTGATATATAATTTCCTGTAGTATTTACTTAAATAATACATTGCTTTGTGCATGCCGCATACTTATGACCTTCCAAAAGGAGAGACACCGATTGTTCTATTGTTGGGTGTATCTTATTGAAATGTAATCATGGTATATGGCAGTGTTCTAGTTAAGGTACATACTGTAGTACAATTTGTGTCTTTCGGCTTTTCCCGGTTAGGGGTCGCCAGAGCGGAACTCCGGTCCGCTAGTGATTGGTAGTTGATTTTTACATGCCGAGTTACCAGCCCTGACACACAACCTTCAACGAAGGTACGCCCATTCGCGCATGTATCCACGCAGAAGATGCTCTAGCTAAGAATCGAACGTAGTACAATGATCCAGTAAAATATGCAGCTGCCATTTTGTGAGATACTGTCCTATGATCTAGGGCAACACTTATATAATTCTTACCATCTATTTTGCCCATTTTACAGAAACATAGCATAGCGTCCTGTTCATTAAATTACAATTTCCTCTCTGCTTATATTTAGTTCCTTCTCCTTCACTCCATTCATTAGCACCAGTCCCTTCGTTTCAGCCTTATCCAAAGCCCCTTTCTTACTCTCTCAAATGTTTCACCAAGACCTTTCTCTCCTGTTTCTAAACTTTGTACAATTCCTCCATTTTTTGTCAGAAGTTTACCTACTTTTCCTCAATTTAAATCCAATCTGGACAGTCACCATTTTCAGAATTCTGTATGCTGTTAGGGGAATAAGTGATCTAATCTTGTGTACTCACATAATTAATCTTACTGGTGTGTAGTACTTTGCTAATTATCAATGGACTTTTGTGGACATTTACAGAAGCCTGCCCTGCCTTGATTGCATATGTGCTCTGTTAAGTATATGACAGAATGTTATTTTTTAAGAAAATCCGCCAGAGTAATATCTTTGTTATATTATCTTAAATCACTCCTTTAGAATGCTGACCACTAAAAATGTCAAGACCTGTTACATCAAGTCCTAAAATACAGAGACTGAATGGCAGAAAGATTGGACTTATATATACTAAGTCTGAGATGACATTTCTTGGAATATTCCCTTTTCTTGAGGTATGGGAATCACGAAGTTTGTATAAATAAGTTCAGAGGGTGGGAGGAGCTTGAGCTTGCCCCTCACGTGGAGGGTGTAGGAGGGCTTGCCCCTTTGCAAAAAGAAGTTTAATGGAGAAGAGCAATTTTTGACCTTCTCTCTTCACATGTGTTTTCAGTCTTTTTTTTTCAGATTGTCAGTACTCAGCATTTCAAGTGGCAACATTTCAACAGGGAGCCCTTTACCACTCTTCACTGTTCTATCCATAAACAACAATCCAAAAATTGGACTGAACTCCCACATCATTCACAAGATAGACAGCTACTACCAGCTCATACTCTAATATATTACCCTGATAAGTGTCCAGCACTAAAAGGCATGCCTCAACACTACCACCCTACCATGGACTGAACTTCCGCATCACCCCCAATATAGTCAGTTACTACTAGCTCATACTATAATATATTACCCTGATAAGTGTCCAGCACTAAAAGGCATGCCTCAACACTACCACCCTACCATGGACTGAACTTCCGCATCACCCCCAATATAGTCAGTTACTACTAGCTCATACTATAATATATTACCCTGATAAGTGTCCAGCACTAAAAGGCATGCCTCAACACTACCACGCTACCATGGACTGAACTTCCACATCACCCCCAATATAGTCAGTTACTACTAGCTCATACTATAATATATTACCCTGATAAGTGTCCAGCACTAAAAGGCATGCTTCAACACTACCACCCTACCATGGACTGAACTTCCACATCACCCCCAATATAGTCAGTTACTACTAGCTCATACTATAATATATTACCCTGATAAGTGTCCAGCACTAAAAGGCATGCTTCAACACTACCACCCTACCATGGACTGAAATTCCACATCACCCCCAATATAGTCAGTTACTACTAGCTCATACTATAATATATTACCCTGATAAGTGTCCAGCACTAAAAGGCATGCTTAAACACTACCAGGCTACTATGGACTGAACTTCCACATCACCCCCAATATAGTCAGTTACTACTAGCTCATACTATAATATATTACCCTGATAAGTGTCCAACACTAAAAGGCATGCCTCAACACTACCACGCTACCATGGACTGAACTTCCACATCACCCCCAATATAGTCAGTTACTACTAGCTCACACTATAATATATTACCCTGATAAGTGTCCAGCACTAAAAGGCATGCTTCAAGACTACCACCCTACCATGGACTGAACTTCCAAATCACCCCCAGTATAGTCAGTTACTACTAGCTCATAGTATAATATATTACCCTGATAAGTGTCCAGCACTAAAAGGCTTGCTTCAACACTACCACGCTACCATGGACTGAACTTCCACATCACCCCCAATATAGTCAGTTAATACTAGCTCATACTATAATATATTACCCTGATAAGTGTCCAGCACTAAAAGGCATGCTTCAACACTACCACCCTACCATGGACTGAACTTCCACATTACCCCCAATATAGTCAGTTACCATACCTCTCAACCTGGAAATATCAAAAATCTGGACAAGGCCCATGAAAAATAGGTACAAATCTGTACGCTGATTAACATCTAATTTGCATACATAATTACATAACCCCACCCACTCCAATGGAGTTGTGGGATACCAACTTTCGAACACAAACTGAACAGACAACCAAAATATGGCACCAGAGTCCCCCTGTAGCCATTCCAATATCCCATTACCTGGCTATTTTGCCCCATTTACCATAAGCACTAATGTGTGCATGCATACTGCTTTACTTCTACAATGATTATTTGGATTTTATTTTTACATTTGTCAGCACATCAATGCACAAACACTAACAGACATCTGATAAAGCAATACTGTCTCACGATGAAAACAGACTTGGCATTAATACTTCTCTGCCCTTGAAACTCACATTCATCGAAACAGCATTAAAACCCGTACCACATCCAAAGAAAATGCATCTGGCCAGTGGTGGATAAAGATTACCTTTGGGCTGTTTTGAAATCATTGGCTCCTTGCACACAAAACAAGAAACATACATGATGCATTCTTTTCTTTGATGCACCCACCTTCCTGACTTTATTAAGTTATAGTCCTTGTATAATACAGCACACTTGCTAGACAGAGCACATTTTAAATTTATTTTTTGAATGAACATTTTTACAGTAGGCTGTACTGTAGGTAATGAAAGAAAATGCATGAACCAATAATTATAAAACTGCCCAATTCAGAACATTTCCATCATAAAAGACATTTCTAATTTATAAACAGTTTTTTTTGCTCTTTCTGAAAAACAGATAATAAAAACATTCAACTATTAAAAACAGGAATAGCATATTGGAATAAAACCCCAAATGTATTCTCTAGACCAAGGTATTTCTAGCAGTGCTTTCTCAATTACTGAATGCATGAAGCAGCCAGGCTACGATTGCTTTCATAGCTTCTTTCTTGCCTGCCTCTGTTCTTTAAATGACTTTGTGTATATTTATGCAAGCCCTACCAGCTTCTGTGACAGTTAATTAGCAGCATTTCTCTTCAAAGCATATATGTTAGCATTACCACCTGTCCCGCTTTGCGAGGGACAGTCCTTCTTTGCGCAGTTGTGTCCTGCAAAACAATTGTAAAAATGGCAAATGTACTGAGATTTTAGGACAAAATTATTTCCTATATTTTAAGTAATAGTTGCATAAAACAGTTGTTATGTATCTGAAACACCTAAATAAACAGAATAAGCAACTAAAATGCTACAAGAATAAGCTCTTATTTAGGCAAAAAAAGTGAAGTTCTGTCCTTTGTACTGGCCGTGGGCATGTTTCGGCCTGCAAAATCGGACGTTTGTACCAAAAATGTCCCACTTTGGGCATTTGAAAAGGTGGCAACCCTAGTTGTGTATGAGTCCTAAAAGGAACTAACAGAACAGATCAAATGTTTCAGTAAGCTAGCTGCATGTTACGTACATCCAGCTGAAGCTGGATTGAGTCCAGTAATCCCACTAAGATGCTACATTACTTAGATAATTTATATAATGTCCGGGTCCTCCTGAATCCTCCCCAAACGTAAGTATGTGGACTCAAGAAATCAGATACTTTATAACAGTACAATAACTAATATGCACTTATTGCGGCATAACAACTAGAATATAAGTTTAACCTGGTAATACTGTTCTGTGTGGCTCTCAATGTCCTTTATTCTCATTGAAGATTTTTTATTCCACAGACTAAAGCCACTTAAACGTCTCGGAAGAAAATTGCCCCTAGTAATCTATAAACATATTGAAGCTCTATAACTTGACAATTGATGGATTTTATATCATGTGTATCAAACTGAACGAGCAAGCAAAGAAAAAGGCAGGGCCAGGTCTCAGTAACATAAAGTAAAGTAATAAATTGCGCTCATACCTGTAACCTGACAATAAGTGAATACCCAGCCCCCCCCCCCCCCACACACACACACCAACAATTTACCTACTATTGTAAGAGAGAGAGAGGGAGGGAGAGTGTGAGATAGAGAGAGAGAGAGAGAGAGAGTGTGAGACAGGGAGAGAGAGAGAGTGAGATAGAGAGAGAGAGAGAGAAAGAGAGAGAAGATTAGTTAACTCCAATAAGGGTCTCAATCAGAAAACTCTAAATATTCCAAACAGTGAGAATGAACCTCCCTCAACTACCAAGAGTGCTGCAAGTTAAAACAAAGAATAACCTCAGACAAAAAGGAACTAGTGGCACTGTAGAAGTTATACAAGCTTAAATTGGGTTGCACTGCTGGTTGCATAGGGGAGCACCCATCTCGACTATGAAGCTGAAGTGGTTGGGGATATCTCTACATCTGTTTTTTTCTTTATTTTGATAGTCTTGTGGCAGACAGGAATAAACTTTGCAAAAAACAAACTGTAAACAATATGTCGTGGGATTTACTAGACAGCAGTTACATTACTAGCTTTTTGCAGCAAGATTTCTAGGCAAAGAGAGATATAGAGGGTGTATAAAAGCCTAAATTAGTATATGCCTTAACATTTGCTGTTAACACTTAAAATTTAGAAATGGCATAAACTGGTGTGTATACCTCTAAAATGACTCACCAGGAGGACATTTCTACACTCATCAAGAACCAAAGGCAAATCCTCCAGCAAAAGGCCTATATTACAGTTCCATATAGCTTCAAGTGTAGTTGTGTCCGGGCCCAGGTTTGTGTCATTTACATGAACCCCTGCCCTGGTGGCTTTTTGAGCAATGAAGGAATGCCTCAAAGAAACTCTCTCTCCTTGCCAACTGTAGGAAAACCACAACACTAAAGAGAGCACAGCCCCAAATGGTTCTAGTACACATAACTCAAAAAGGCCCAAGAGGGTCAACATAATATCTTTTTCATATGTTATACCGATTACACAGCAGCAGTAGCATTGTTACCTCACAGCAAGAGGTTCACCCGTTCGATTCTTGGCTTGGGTTGGGACTCACACATACACACACACACACGCACACACACACACACACACACACACACACACACACACACACACACACACTTTGTTTCCTTACCTGGCTAATGCCTTGCCTTGCTTCATCCCGTTCTCTCAGCCTGCAGCCCAAAGTCCATTTACGTCGGCCCGACTCGGCAGAAATGTGCAAAAATAAAGTAACACCAGTTGCGACGCCAGCCCCTTCTCAGCATAGCAATTTTAAAAAGTAAACCCTTAGCCAGCAGCCCATTCTCAGCAGCATTAGTGCTGCTGCTGTTTAATTCCCATTTCCCGCCCGCTCACAGCCAGCCAGAAATAATGAAGTGAGCTCCTTAAGTTCAATTCCGACCGGCTGGTAGCACTGACGGAGCTGACATCATCAAAACATAAAAAAAAAGCAAAAAAATCGGAAATGAAGGGGTGCCACTCGGGAATCGTGGCAACCCTTCATTTTGACCCCAAAACTCGGTAAAAACCGAGTAATTCAGGACGGTTGGGAGGTCTGTCAGTTACTATTAGCTCATACTATAATATATTACCCTGATAAGGGTCCAGCACTAAAAGGCATGCTTCAACACTAACACCCTACTATGGACTGAACTTCCACATCACTCCCAATATAGTCAGTTACTACTAGCTCATACTATAATATATTACCCTGATAAGTGTCCAGCACTAAAAGGCATGCCTCAACACTACCACCCTACCATGGACTGAACTTCCACATCACCCCCAATATAGTCAGCTGCTACCAGCTCATACTATAATATATTACCCTGATAAGTGTCCAGCACTAAAAGGCTTGCCTCAACACTACCACGCTACCATGGACTGAACTTCCACATCACCCCCAGTATAGTCAGTTACTACTAGCTCATACTATAATATATTACCCTGATAAGTGTCCAGCACTAAAAGGCATGCTTCAACACTACCACCCTACCATGGACTGAACTTCCACATCACCCCCAATATAGTCAGTTACTACTAGCTCATACTCTAATATATTACCCTGATAAGTGTCCAGCACTAAAAGGTTTGCTTCAACACTACCACCCTACCAAAGCTCTTCACTCTAAGGACATATATATATATATATATATATATATATATATATATATATGTATAGATATATATATATATATATATATATATACGAAGATAGATAGGTAGATAGCTGTGTGTGTGTGTGTGTGTGTGTGTGTGTGTGTGTGTGTGTGTATACGCGCATGCATGTGGAAATATGACATTTAACTGAAAACTAAAACATCGACGCTCAAATTATCAATTTTAAAAGATCAAAATTCAAAACAAAAAAAATATTTTTGCAGGAGACAAAATCCCTGCACTTCCACATCTCCATGCTGCTATATCTGTATCTGTGTGTATGTCTGTATATACATATATATATATATATATATATATATATATATATATATATATATATATATATATATATATATATATATATATATATATGTATATATATATATATATATATATAAACTCCTACAGCGGGAAAAGGGCAAAATCCCACTTCCTGCTGTGCCATGATCTCCCATAACCAGCTACTAGCATTTTTCAAAATTCTGACATTTCAGTCTCTAATGCTGTTAGAAAACTTGCTCAATGTGAACAATCAATGAAATGATGTAAAGCACACACACACACACACACACACACACACACACACACACACACACACACACACACACACACACTCGCACTCACATAAATTTGTTTACTGGGAAATGTCCGACTGGGCAGTATTGCCTATTTTCAGTGTAGGCCTGGGGAGAAAATCTCCAAACAATAATACATAAATTATAAATATAAAAAAAAAAATAAAAAAAAAAATATACAGCATTAAAATGCAGTATTAAATACAGTAAAAATACAGTGACAGAATAGATAGTGAGTATAGGGAGCATATAATAAAATTCAGTACAGGTAAAGATAAAAAAATACAACATTTAACTTGGACAACATTTGTAGTAAAACAGATGTGATTGTCTGGGCTACAACATTCATTATAAAACCGAACTGAGACACATGACTAAATATTATATAACATTTGTATTTATCCAGGAGAACAATTAATATTATATGGAACCGATCTCTCCCCACAATTAAAGATCCATGATCTCCGAGCCAACATAAAATTAGCTACTGAACTGCAATCACAAAGCAGTTGTTACACAATTAAGATGAAACCAACATTTCCAGTGTGAAACATTCTGTATAGTGGAAGCACATAATAATCATGTCATAAATACTTAACAATGGAAATGAACAATATGTCAAGGAAATCAAATTATAAATGGTTCTTTTGATAAAATATGTATCCATACCTCTAAATCTCTTACAGCAAAAAATCTGGATAAAGCCTAAAATGATGGGGGGACAAATAGGGACAGATTTTAAATATTGCTCTTACAAACTTAGAAAGTTGAAAGAATAATAGGTTTTGCATTAGCATGAATTTTCTGAAGGATGTGGAGTCTTAAACTCAAATGTTTGCCATTATTTAATGACTTAAATCCTCAGCTATGTGCTAGAAAGGAACAAATTTTAGGAGGAACACACCAAAAATATCAGGCAAAATCTGTGAAAACCTGTACAGTTGAGAGGTATGATGTACTTGACAAAAAGACACGAGTGATCAGAACTCTGTACGTCTGAATACAGTAAAGCAGGGTGACACTGGCAAGTCAGTAAAATAATTATGGACATGGGTACATGTGATAATTATGGACACAGGTCTGTCTCATAGCCCAGGAAGATTAGCATAAAATGTGAAATATATGAAAGGACATTTCTTGGAATTCACAATAATGTTATAGGCATAAACCTCTTTGGAGGACCCAGGAAGTTAGGATTGGGGAGACTACCTCCACAAAGAAGCTGGTCACTAGTGACATCCCCTAGGTCTCTGTGCTGGGTCCACTCCTGTTTGATATCTATTTTTCAGAAGTCAAGGCCAAAATCAAAGGCCTCTGGCTTACTAGGTTTGCAAGCAGGGAGCAATCATAAACAAGACACTAACATCTCACAGGAAGATCTAACACAAACAAATAGCCAGAGTGAAAGTCATGGCTCAAAATTCAATGCCAAGAAATGCATAACAGAACCTACTGGAAAGTTGTCCTCCCAGGGAAACTACCTCATTGATAAGCACCCTTGAAAGTAGACACAATAGTCAGGGATTTAGGGACTCATGTAGATAGTAACCTAGCTTTCAACCAACATGTGTCTAAGGTAGTAAAAACTCATTCTGTGTCACTCAACTTATAAGTAAGGGTGTGGAAAGGTCCAGAGAAATCACTGTGCCACTGTACCCAGCTGTCATCAAACACAACATTGAGTATGATGCCCCCTTTTGGTATGTACCTGACCAGGCACATGCTACATTTGGGAATGTCCTCAGAGGCTCCTCACAAAAACAATGCAGGGTGCGAACACAGCATTCTATGCAGATTGCCTTAAAGCCTTATCTCTATACTCTGTTTCCTACAGACTGCTGAAAGGTGATTTACACCTAGCATACAAGGCATTCTTGGATCACGGTCTGATGGACCTGATGGATTATAGAACTGATGGACTATAACTAGATAGTATGTACTTGTTGTGCTTGCTGAGGTCCAGTGGGTTACGATAACATCCCAGGACATCTGCTGAACAGTCTGAAATGTGACTTATCAGGACCCTGGAGTCAATATTTAACTATAGTCTTAAAACAGACTTTGTGCCATGTGACTGGAGGACTGTAGTGGTCACCCCCTTTCATAAGAGAGGTTCTTCAACAGATCCTGAAAATTACAGACCCATTATCATGGAAATTATGAACAAAGACATAGGAGACCTTTAGACACTGGATACATCCCAGTTTGCCTTTGTCAAAGGAAGGGCATGCTTACTGAATCTGGTGGACTTATTTGAAAAGGTCACTAAAGCAATGGATTGGGGAAAATGATGCATATTACCTATTTAGATCTGGCTAAAGAATTTGATACAATACCTCACTCATGAATTGAAAAGAAAATTATAGAATTAAGTATAAACCCCTTTCTAACCTCCTGAGTCCTATCAGTGATACAGCTAGCTACAGAGTGTGCTATAATCAGTGAAGACACCTCACAAAGAGGCCAGTCACAGGTGGATTCCCCCCAGGGCTCTCTGCTGGGCCCACTATTCTTTGATATCTACTTTTCGGATGTCAAAGCCAATGTCAAAGGCCTCTGGCTAACCAAGTTCACAAATGACTGCAAACTAGGAGCAGTCATTGAATCCCCTCAAGATGAAAACATTCTTCAGGAAGGACTAACACAGACAAACACTTGGTGCCAAAGCCATGGCTTAAAACTCAGTACCAAGAAATGCATTATAGTACCTTTTGGGAAGTCAGCCACCCCAGGTAACTACATCATCAACAAAACACCCCTAAAAACTGATTTCACTAGTCAGGGATCTGGGAACTCATGCAAGGTAGTAAGAAAACCCTTTATTTAGGTCCAAAGAGGTCATCATGCCACTGTACTCTGCCCTTATCAGACCCATCATAGACTATAATGCCCCCTTCAGTATGTACCTGACTAGATATATGAAGCCATTGGAACATCCACTTATTCCTTACAAAAAAAGTCCAGGAAGTATATACAAAATCCTATGCTGATCATCTGAAAGTCCTGTCTCATTACTTGGTATCATACAGACTTCTAAGAGGTGATCTTTGCCTGGCATACAAGACATGCCCGGATCCTTTTTTTGATGAACCTTTTGCACATCTACAAAACAGAAAAAACATCAGAGCTACTAAACTAAAAGACATAAATTTTGCTTATGACATAAATAGGTCTTAGAGACAGGTATGTTTCTCAGACAATTCTCATTCTCTGAACTAGGCCCCTGTCTGTGTCAAGCAGAGTTTCTCCTTATCTCTATTTAAGTGCAACTTGGACCAATGGATGGATAATTGGAAATTCACTCCTGGTCTGGCACATATGACTCTGATGGACAGACAAAGTCAATAAATCATCCTTTAAATAAATCAGATTTGTAGATCACATTAAGGTTGCTAGGCATATAAGAGCCCTAGTGGTTGTTAGCCTAGTACACACCTATGAATACGCTTCCCATCCATGTGAAGCAGAGTCCATTCCTAACCCTATTCATGGACAACCTGGACCAGTGAATGAGAAATCTGAAACTCTCCCCTGGTCTGACATCTATGTCTCTAATGGATAGAGACAGCTGTTAAATCATGGACTAACTAACATATACCCCTTAAAATAACCTCTAAGCCACACTCCTGTAATATGTTTTGAGTTGCATGGCTAGGCTTATAAAGGTCTCAGTAGTCATTAGCCTAGTATATACCTATGAACCTATGAACCTATAGTTTTCTTGGAGGAGGCTTTGCCCAATTCGCACACATTTGAATAGTATATGATCCTCTACATCACACCTTAATGATATTTAGTTCAAGTTGATGCATCTTAGAGAACGGTATGAAATTACTTTGGAGTATTGACAGGTTATATAAGCCTCCATAATGGAACAATAATCAGATGAACTGTATTTCTTCTGAGATATTTTATCCCAGGGGATTTCTTCAAAGTACTTCTAAAAACATATTTTCTCACTGATGCAGAGCTCTAAAATGTACCTGAAGTGCAAGACATGAATGTCTCTGTTAATATAACTACAATGCTTGCAAAGTGATCAGTTAGTTTTTCATTATTTCTGATATTTTCAGAATTGTTTATCTGTAACTTTAGATTATACTGTACATAAACTATATTTGTTTATTTAATAATTAATTTCTTAACTAGGTTAGTAAACTGATTCAGTCTATATGAGTAACCTAGTACCACTTGAAAAAATGCTTATTGCTTCTGAAGAACACACTGTATTTAAAATAAGATTATGTGAAAGGCGCAGTTAAAAGTACAGACATAGAGATACTATAGCATTTAGTATAGTATTTTTTTAAAACACCTTTATTGAATTATCAGTAGTGACATAGGCAAATTTACATTTATACAAAAGTAATCAAACTGTTTTACCAAATTAACATTAACAAACATTATACTTCACATATATTGCTACATATCATATAACCTAAGCAACATTACATAAATTATTCAACTACTGCTCCTTTTTTAAACAAGAAACATATTTATTAAACCATCACTTACTAAATAAGCAAACATACATTTATATAAATGAAAACAAACCACACCAACACAATCCTAGTTGCAAGCATTTTATATCACAAATCAGACTGACACACTCCCATTTGCAAACATTATATATCACTTTTAATCTACCCAATCATTTTCAGTCAAACACTACATAGATCATTTAAGTCCTGCTTTCTTTTAAATCTCATTCCTCCCATGTATGTATTGTTCCCACAATTCCCATTTTACATAAGTTACCACTATTGCCTTTGTTTTAGCTTCATTAATTTTGTATCGTGAAAAAGATATGAAATTGTCTCAAAATGTTCCACAACACTGTAATGCTCTTTCTGGTTTTGTCAGATATAAAATAATATCATCTACAGATACAGACAGCTTTTCTTGACTAGCATACTAATTATAATGTAAATAACAAAGGGAAAAGGGGACACCCCTGCCTGGTTCCCCTGCTCAAGGAGAAATTATCAGAGATGACCCTACCCACTTTAATTTTTACCTCCTACCCCTCATATATCCTCCAAAATTACCTTATAATTTTTTTCAGGAAATGCAAACACTTCCATTTCCCTGCTCATAAAGTCCCAGCTTACTCTGTCAAATGCTTTCACTGCATCAAGATCCACCAACAATAATGGTATTTTCTTACATTAAGATTCCCTCTGGATCATCAGTGTTCTGTTAATGTTGTCAAATGTTTGCATCCCATTCACCCACCTCAAAACCAGATTGAGCCATATCTATCAATTTTGACATTACTTTTGTCATTCTTTTAGCTATTACAGACATCAACACTTTATAGTCATGGTTTAGTTGTTGTGTTTTTCGGCTTATCCCGGTTAGGGGTCGCCACAGCGGAACTCCGGTCCGCTAATGTTTGGTAGTGGATTTTTACATGCAGAGTTACCAGCCCTGACGCACAACCTTCAACGAAGGCACGCCCATTCACGTATGCCTCCACACAGAAGACACTCTAGCTGAGAATCGAACGGGACAACGTCTTGCTGTGAGGTGACAACGTTACCGCAGCACCACTGCCGCAGGTATAGTCATGGTTTAGTACTGGTGATAAAAGCCAACAATGGCTTTATACCCTTCTCAGCAAAGTACTGATGATACAAAGTTTACTTTTTTGCAAACTTACCAGCTCATTGATAGCAATAGTTCTGGTGCCTATTTTGAAAGCCTTATAATCATAATAAGAATAGAAATTGCATCACGAAGCAATTCAAGATGGAGCACAGAAACAAATGCACATTATGGTCATAGGATGACAAAAGACAATGCAAGGCCCTCAACTGGATTTTTGTTCTCTGTGGCAATCTCAATCATTTCACAAAAATATATAAGCAAAGACATTCTTTTTAAAGCATTGACTTTCTTCTGGTACTATATGTTATTAATGCATGTGATGTTCTTAATTATTTAGGTCATAAACCAAAAAAAAAAATGAATATGTTTATTTGGAACTGCAAACATTAGAAAAAAAAAACATACCCTGGGATTCATTAATGCCTACACTAAGTGTACACTGTTCTGAGTGAACAGACAACACAAGCACAACTCACTTCTTCCTCCTGATTTTAGTTTTCCTGTTGATTTTCTTGCAGCTTTAAATACTGAGGCGATTCATAAAGGTTACCACAAAGTGCAGACTACATGTAGTATAAACTTTCTGAATAACTAGAAAGCACAAACAATGTAGTAGGGATGTTCTTGAATACAGATCATGTACACTTATTGTAGGTGTTATTGAATCTGTGATCTAAATAGTGTTTTGAAAAATGATTTTAATCAGCCAGATATTTTGTGTTACATGTATAGTGAAAACCTTAGTATGATTTAAAAAATCACAATTTACATGCTTAAAGCAAATCACATGTTTGAGTGAGGTGCTTCTTGAATCTTTCTACGGCAAGCAGTATTAATATGTCTAACATTAATTTGTTTTTGATTAGGATAATTGTAGTAAGTCTGCTGTAAGAAACAATTTAAAAGATTTAGAACAAATACATTTTGGAGCTTGAGGTTTGGAGTCTAAAAAATTGCAGTAAGGAGCATGTTCATATCTGTCTGGGGCAGAATCTGGTAATATTTTTTCAGAAGTTAATAAATTTTTTTGAGTTGTTTACCAGGTGAACATCACATCAATATTACTACAGAAGCAAATCCTGTGAGGGGAGTTCCCATTGTACTTAGGAAGGACTGAACAGAAGCTAAAAAGAATATGATCACATAGTATGATTGTTAAGCAAGTTAGATTGACTGAATATATGAATAGCATAATGATTGTAGTGGAGCTGGATCTTTATCACTTTGTCAAATAGTCGGTTCTATGAATGACTATTCATCGAACCCATTTAAGTGAAAACTCATTTTAGTGAACAATTGTTTCAGTGGATTTTTTGCAGGGAAAAACAATAGTGGGCCAGCTACTGACTGTAACAAACACTACACAATTTAAAACTCAGCAAAGTGGGGACTTCGCCCCATCCCCAAATGTGAGGGGGTGCACCCACACACCTCCCTAACTAAATATACCAACTTTGAGATTGCACTACAGTGGGAAAGGGGCAAAAAAAATTGCTGAAATGATCGTTTGCTAAAATACGTTTTCGCTTAAGTGGGTGCAATGATTATAAATAGTCATTCGCTGAATAGACTATTTGACAAAGTGATATAGAACCTTGGAGCCAAATGAAATGACAATGCATACCAAACTACAAGAAATGGACAGATATTCTAAAAGGAAATACTACCCACTAGTGAGTATTCTGGAAATGTCTCCTGGCATGCCCAACTTTAAATGTATTTCAGTTCTAGAAACAAATCAAGGGTTATGACAAATTAAGCATGAATAAATTAGCTCAACTGCAAACATTTAACATCTCTTTGTATAGTTACAGATTCCTGAGAGTACCATGTGATCTTTGTTTTCTAAACTCTCTGATATTTCTGAGCACCCTGAATAAATCACATAAAACATATTGTAATGAAATTCAAAAACAAAGGCTTAAGAAGAACACTTTTATCTCCTTTCAGTTTTATTTTGTTCTTTTAACTGTCACCAGCAGAGAATACTATTCTTTTATCAGGTTTAACTGCAGTTGTTAACTCTCATATTAAGAAATTCTGACATAATCACTTCATTTATGTCAATATCTTTAGCACTTTCCTTTTAAAGACTTTTCAAAAAAAGAGAAGCTAAGCCTTTTTTCTATATCTAGACTTGCCTACCACAAAAAATATCTGAACAAGCATTTATGTTATTAAAAACACAATTATATATGGGAAACAGCAATGAAGCTTCAAGAATGCTACATCGAAAGGAATACCTAAACATCAGTTTTCATAGAGCCCAAGCATGAACTCTTCAGCAAAGCACATTGAAAACCCCTCAACCAAAAATATTTTAAATAAATTCAAAACCATAAAATAAATGGAAAGAACTTGATAAAAAAGCCAAATGACAGCAAGTCATGAAGCAGATAGATTTAAAAGGAACACTATCAGTTATCATGTAATAGTCAATAAACAGAAGCACTAACTGTTGAAATACAATTGTCACAGTAAAATTAGCTCTAAATTCTTCTTCTTCTTCTTTTGGCTGCTCCCGTTAGGGTCGCCACAGTGGATCATCTGTTTCCATTTCTTCCTGTCCTCTGCATCTTGCTCTGTCACACCAACCACCTGCATGTCCTCTATCACCACATCCATAAACCTTATCTCAGGCCTTCCTCTTTTCCTGTTACCTGGCTGCTCCATCCTTAACATCTTTTTCCCAGTATACTCTGCATCCCTCCTCAGCACATGTCCAAACCAACATAATCTTTCCTCTCTGGCTTTGTCTCTAAACCTCCCAACCTGGGCTGACCCTCTAATATACTTATTCCTAATCCTGTCCATCCTCGTCACACCCAGTGCAAATCTTAACATCTTTAACTCTGCCACGTCCAGCTCTGACTCCTGCCTTTTTGTCATTGCCACTGTCTCCAACCCATATAACATAGCTGGTCTCACTACCCTCTTGTAGACCTTCCCTTTCACTCTTACTGGTACTCATCTGTCACAAATCACTCCTGACACTCTTCACTCACTCCATCCTGCCTGTACTCTCCTTCACCTCTTTTCCACACTCATCATTACTCGGAACTATTGATCCCAAGTATTTAAAGTCATCCACCTTCTCCACCTCTACTCCCTGCATCCTCACCATTCCTCTATCCTCCCTCTCATTCACACACATATATTCTGTCTTAGTCCTGCTGACCTTCATTCCTCTCCTCTCTAGAGCATATTAATTATGCCATAACTTTGATTGTTGTATTGTGTCTTGGAAGCATTTAACTATGCTTAAATAAGGTTGTAATCGGTAGTTTGGTTCCTGTGGGGTCAATAATGCATGGCTGTTTTACTTTAGCAAATATTTTAGCAGGACCAAAAATCATGGCAGCAGATTTATTTGTATTTATTAGTCTGTAGAACACAAATTCCAAATTAATATGGATTCCTTTCATAAGGAAAAAGATAGGTGCTGTGTTGACCTAAGTCCTTTAGTTAATGTAGTATCACCTTTGTACATAGTAAGGCTCAAATGTGGTAGGTCCCATGGTAGATTGTCTATACGTGGTGAAAATAGGTGTGGGCCTAAAACAGGCACTTATGATACTCTATTAGTTAGCAATCCTGTCTCTGAGTAGGAATTTTATCCTATTACTGTAAAAGATCTATTAGAACAGCAGTTTTTAAACCTTGTGGTAATTTTAACAGACAAAACAGGTTATGATCAAAGGTCTGAAATGGCCTTTCTAAATCTAAAAATATGGCTGCAGTTAACAGATGTTTCTTCATATTACCACATATTTATGTTGTAAAGGTAAAGTTAAAGTGTGCAGTCTATATTGTATAAAGGGTGAGCACTATGCTGTCAGATAAGAGGTCACAATTCTGAATATCCCCAAAAGCTGTTTATGTGGTGGAGAGGTATATTTAACATTTTCTGTCCCTCTCCCTGGTATGGCACTACATGTTGCAGGCATTGCATAATGCCCATGATCCTTAATATATAGTAAAAAAACACTAACTACGCTAACGTTACAGTTAGTACAGCAGGCTAATGCCAGGGTTTCATGTATCGAGAATGCATGGCTTGAATCCCTTTTTTCCCCCATATGTATTTTTTGTAACATGTATAAATTTAAAGATCAATCCGTGGTGTTTAGTGGTGGCCCAAAGGACTAATTTCCTTACTATGAGGGTACAGGGCTTCAGATCTACTTATTGCCTTTCAAGGCACACTCCCCCCCCCCACACACAACTTTTATTTAAATATGTGCTGTTAAGGAATGCCACATTGAGTATCCATGGTATCTAGTGTTCTGCCACCCCTGATCCCTGTTTTGCTTACATGATGCTCAGGCATGAGAATTAAGAGTTATCCCTGGTATCTAGCATTTCCTCAATCTCTGTATTGTTAAAATGCCATTAAGGCATGAGAAAAAGATGTATCCTTGGTGGAGAGTGTTTCCCCCCAACCACCAATCTGTGTACTATTTAAGTGCCACTTGGGCATGAGTATGGAGATTTTTCCAGGTGGCTAGTGGTTCTCCCTATGCAAAGATACAGACTTAGCTCATTAGCCTAGGGGTGCGTAGAGTCATGACAGCCTCCCCAAGTGACACTTACAGGCACATATCCATTCACCTACACACACACACACACACACACACACACATACGCACATATATACACCTGCCTAATATATCCAATTAAATAGCCTAGTGCTATCCCACAAGCATGCACACACTCAGACACACAATCACACATGTAGCCCCTTGCAAACACTCATGCACACACTTCCTCACCCACCCTTACCACTAAACCTCCTAGCACTTACCTCTGCTGCAGTGGCTGAACACAGCCTTCTAACTGTGTTTACTACTGCATCATGGAAGGAGTGGCCATGCTAATCTACACAACCAAGGGATTCTATGAATCGCTTGGCATGGAGATGTCTTTACTGAGATAGTTCCAGGGGGATGACAGCACATGGCTAATTAGCATATACCTCTCCCCCCAGACTACCTCATTAGCATGTAGCACAGCCATAGACATCCCAATATGCTGCTGCTTGTCTTCATGTAAAAGCACTGTGATAGGGCTGTCTATACATTTAAAAAAGTTATAAATTCCCCTCCATTCATTTTTTATAGTATTTTTGTGGTGGAAGTTAAAGTAGAAGTAGCACTTTCTTTAGGAAGTATATGGATGTAGCTAAACATGGTTTTATACAATTTTGAGAGGTTACCAAGATATGGGGTTTGCAGATTCCTGCATTATTGTGATTTCACTCTGTTGATTTGAATTCTTGAATCATGTTTTTGCTGTTGATAATGTTGCAGCTATTGTTTTGTATATGCCATTTCCTTCTAAGCAGGCCTTATTTCTGTCCCTAATGAATGCTCTTAAACCAGTTATTATACATAGAATGAGAATGTAATTAATTGCCTTCTATTTTCAGAGGAAATAACCTGTCTTAGATAGGAACAACTGTGTTCCAAAAGGCTGATATTGATAAAGCAGGGTCTATGCAGCTGTATATGTCTCAGCAATCACAGAATGTAATTCTATTAACAGAAGAATTTAAAAGTCATTTGGAAAGGCTCATGTAACTATAGCTTTAGGTGAAGATTTATTTGATTTTAAGGACTACTCTTGAAAAAATAGGACATTGGTCACTTAGGTCATTTTGGACAATTGTTTCAGTTTAAGCATCTTGAGGTAATAATATCTCTTTTTATAATTAAGCTATGTCCTATTAAAATATCATATATCAAAAGACATGAAGGATTGTATCTGTATTCAATCCCCTACAGACTCCTGATTATCCTTTTAGTATTTATAAATGTATATCTTTGGTATTGGGTACAAACTCCAGACAGTGCCTTTCAAGACCCTGAATTTGTTAGTAACTATCTTGAAACCTTGTCTTTTGATTTCTTTTGGATATTACTTTCTCTGCCCTGTCCCGCCTTATTTTTTCTTTCCTAACCTTTTCATTATTTGCTTTTTTTCTGTTTACTTTTGTACAGTTTCATAGAATGTCTCTGTGAGAGTATGATGTGTACTTATTGAAGTCATTAAAAGCTTACCCTCTTCTTTACAGAAGGAAGTGGGAATCGAGATTGCTGTTTTCTTTACAGGAATTTGGTAGAAATTTAGTTGCTGTTGATCTTTAGGAGACTGGAACGAATTGCATTATTAAAACTGACCTATTAATTAAAATGCTTCCTTGTCAGACCCTTTTTGAGAGGTAGTTTCTCACTGCCCTGCTTATTGGTCTGCAAGAAGGTACTATAGCACAGCACTGAACAGGTGCCAGAAAAAGATGTTCAGATTTTTGCAGAATGCCCAGATTTTTGGCTCATATTTATGGTCTGTTCCTCATAAAATGTATGGTTTTCTGCCAAATCACTGAGATGATCTGAGGACTGACGTCACTAAATAAATAACATATATTTGAGTTTCAGTCTCCAAATCCTTCAGAAAATGTACGTTAAAACAAATCCCATTACACTAGTAAATTTGTAAGTTTATAAGAGCACTATTTAAAATATGTCCCTACTTTTGGGCCTTTGTCCCCCCATTTTGTTGGGCTATGTCCAGATTTCTTGCACTAAGAGGTTGAAAGGTATGCTGCTTGCACATCTTATAATCAGTAGTGCACCAAATGTTTATGTCTTCAAGACTTAAAGTGTGAGATTTCTGACCTTAACACTACTAATTATGTGCACTCCTGCTTTCTGGATGCCTAGCACATTGCAGCTAACATGACTCAATGGAAAACTCCACCTTAGAACTAAAAAAAAACTATTTTTTTCTGTCAATCTTTGGTTTCTAAGCTATTTTAACACCTCACAATCACTCTGATTGCTTCTTATAGAATTCTAATGTTTTCTGCAAAATGTCTGCCAGTGGAGCTTAACATATCTATGTGATCTTGCTCTTCTTCAGGCCTTTCTCTTTCCCCCAATCCATTTCATGTCTGCTTTATATGAGCCATACTAGATATAAGGAATTAGTGGTGTATTCCCATTCCATAACAAATAATGCGATTAGTGTCAGTCACTTGTCATTTTATATACCTTCTGTAAAAGAACTGCTTCTGTTATTTCTTGAATGACTCTCATTGTGTGTGTCTCAGGACTTGTTTTACAGTATACTAAGAAGTTACACAGCTGCAACCAAAAAAGTAGCTAAATTGTAGTCCTTTATTCAAAGTATCTTTTTTAATCCAAGATGAATAGACAGTCCCTTCCCCCCACACTTTGGTAAATGTGTTGCTACTTTACAAGAATTACAAGAAAAAATATGTCACAGACATCTTTGATACTACATATAGATCATCTTAAAATGTGAAGTAGTATAAACAACAAAAATTGAAAGTTTAAAGCTTAACATTTTTATTCTGTGATGCTTACGTAAATTTATCAAAAGAGGTGGTAGCTGCCTTTGAATCATTGACTGATCTAATTGCTCTGGTATGCTATGAAAGGCATTGCTACACTGAAAGCAGCTGTGAATCAGTCTACATTCTCTTCCACTGTACAATAAAGACAGTGGAAAACAGTTTCACATCTCTTTGCTAAGCTCGCGACATCAGCAGGACTAATTACCCATATCAGATTGTCAGCAGTACTTGACTACAAATTTCTTTGGTCCATGGTATGTCATACAGGTGGAGACAAATTCCTCTGGAAATGATGTGAGAAGTTATGCATTAAAAAGGGTGGGAGGTCTTTCCCCTTCCTGGCTCTCTGATTGGACCCATGAGGTCAAAATAGGTGAAGCCACCTCCACCAAGAGGTCAGTCAATAGCAGAGTCCCCCAGGGTTCGGTACTGGGCTCCTTTTTGGTATCTATTTCTGTGAAGTGGAAGCAAACTCTGAAGGTTTGTGGCTGACTATGTTTGCAGATGATTGCAAGCTGCGAGTTATCATCCACTTCCCTGCGGAAACTAGCATTCTTCAAGAAGGTCTATCTTTGACTAACAAATGGTGCCAAAGCTATGGTCTTATACTCAAGGCTAAGAAATGCATAATTTTACCCTTTGGAAAATCAACCATCCCGGCAAATTATCATGTTGATAATATACAGCCATGAGTCAACTCAGTGGTCAGTGATCTAGGTACGCACATACACAGTAGTCTTACCTTTGTCCACCACATGGCCACAGTGGTGAAGAAATCCTTATATATTGCACAACATATAAGTAGGTGCATGACATCTATGTCCAAAGAGGTCACTATCCCACTGAACTCAACCCTTATCAGACCAATCACAGAGTACAGTGCTCCCTTCATTATGTATCTGACCAGACATATACAGCAACTAGAGTGACCTCAAAGGTTCCTTACAAAAATAATACAAGGCATAACAAATCTGCCTTAAGCAGAGCACCTTAAAGCCCTTTTCCTCTATTCAGTCTCCTATAGATTGCTGAGGGGTGATCCATGCCTATCTTTAAAGGCATCCACAAACCTCACACTTATGAATATCCTGCATTTTTGTAAATCAAACAATGTCAGAATTACAAGGCCTAAGGTCCTGAATTTTGTCTATGACTTAAACAAAACATGCTGGAGAGACAGCTAAGTGTCTCAGATACTGCTCCTTCTATGGAGTGGCTTCACATCCATGTGAAGCTGAGTTTGCATTTTACCCAATTTAAGAGCAACCTAGAGCAGTGGATGGGGAATAGAAAATTTACACATGCCTGACACCATGTCCCTTATGGACAGAGGTAACTTATAAATGCCTGGCCCTTAATGTCCTATTTGGATATATGACATCATTATTCTTTCAGGGAAAACTTGGCCAGGCTAATGTTCATAGGTTCATAGGCCCCCTGGGTCATTAGCCTAGTAACATCCTATGAATCTTTGATTCCAAGGCAAATAAATTTAAAGCGTTTATAAAGTATAAGCAACTTCTAGTATCTATACAATCCTCAAACTAGACTGTAGTGAGAAAAGCAACCTAAAAGGCGAGTTAAACTGTGGGAGAAGGTGGAGTTTTTATTTAATGAGTGACAAGCGTTTTTCAGGCTTGGCTACTACTTTACCGAGTTGTTGAAAGTTGGATGGAAAGGGTAATCTGTCCAAATTATTAACAACCAAAAAGAAAGGAAATAAAATGCATGTTGTTATAATGAGTGCCTCACATAACTGTGAGTGTTTCCTTACTGTGAGTTTTAGTCTGCTTTAATAAATGCATATTTAGAAATAATCTTTATGCTGTATGTTAGAAATTTTTAGAACTAATTTATATGGAAGGTTGAACTGATTGCAATGTCTGAAACACATGTTGCATAATGTAATATAATATACTATACTATACTATAATATAATATAATATAATATAATATAATATAATATAATATAATAGTTAAAGATACACCATATTTTCCCTAGGCCCTGCGATATCTAGGAGTAGATACAGCAGAAGAAAGGAAAAGACAACTTTGTCTGAGTCTTACACCGGATTCTCAAGGAACAGTGGCTTTTGGAGGTAAAGTAGGCCTGTTGGAATGCCACAATGGGTAATAAATAACAGCTATCTCAATAAAGAACATGGGGAGGTAATCCAACAGCTGCATTTTTTATGCAAAGTTTTAATGAGTAAAAACAAAGAACGTCTTTTGATTACTTTAATTTAGATGACATGTAAACATAGAAAGCTGTTACAAAGACAATATTATGTATTTATCAAAAGTGTAATTTGCTGTCTGAGAATTGATGAATATTCTGGAATTTCACACTCCCTTTTCCTCACTGTACTCATAGATAATACCTCAGTTTATCGCTGTGTTCTTGTTCCGACCATCCTCATTTTTGCAAGTTAACAAATTTCTGTCTTTTTTACATTTCACTTTGGCTTTTGAGATGCTAATGGAGTAACAGTCCTCTGTGTAAATTAATATTTTCACAAGCCTTTTCCAGTCATTTCTTGTTAAAATAACATTGATATCCTGAAACTGCTTATATATATATATATATATATATATATATATAAAAACTGCTTTTATATATATATATATATATATATATATATATATATATATATATATACATATATACATATATATCTTCTGAAAACAATGTTAATGTTGTAGGTAAGAATCACTTTCTAGAACCAAAAGCAGAGAGATTACACATTAGATTATATTCCCTAAATCCTCATTACTAATTCCACCATAAGACATCTACCCCTTATACGCTTTATCATATCCTAGATATGCCTCACTGAGACTCTGTAAAGCTTATTTGCAAACTAAACTAAATGCCACCCTGATACTATTATAATGTTGGGTTCTTTACTAACTTCTCGCATCCTGTAGATATAAGTAGGTAGGTGGAGGGATGGATGGGTGGATGGGTATATAGAGGATATGGTATGTTAGCAGGAAATGGCTGGAATGTTATGCCAAACCTGCAATAAGATGGTATAGCTAGTACAAGATTTAGCTGTATTTGTGTACCCAGTAGAGGATGAGATGAAGAGGGGGCAGATGGTACGGATAATATAAAGGATGGATGGGTGACTAGGGGAGATGACAGCTTTGGGGGTAAGTTATCAGAGCCTAATGTTTCATTACAGTGACTTTAATGTCAGGAAATTAAGCTGAACTTATGTATTAGTATTTAATTATTTTACAAATAAGCATTTAAAGAAGAAAATACTCAGCTATTACCCATAAATGCCTTATATCTCACAACACTGTACAGTGTTTTGCAACATGAAGTCCAGAGTTGAAGTGACTGTGAGATATGAGGCACAAGACTACATTTCCCATGCCGTGCGGGTACAGCACAATGGTCAGTGTCTAATGTGAAGTACAGGACTTTCACTGCACTCGGCCTAAACATATAAGGGGTGACTCTTCCCTGAGACTCTTCATGACAAGCTTTCTGCAAATAATACAAAGGTATGCAGTATGCAATAATACAGAGGTGTTCAATATGAACTTACAGGCTGGCAGTTTGAAATCTGAAGGAGAAAAGGCAGAGCGTGGGTTGGCAACCTTATATTTCTCTGACATTAGGGTCCGAGGTCTCTCTCTCTCTCTCTCTCTCTCTCTCTCTCTCTCTCTTATGGCATTAAAAGTATGCTACAGTTAGTGACTATTTCATCTCATTTGAATGCAAATTTTGAACTGCAGATGTTATCTTCACAACCTCTATCGGCATTTTGTTTTAAGGAGTACAGTGTATCCTCCTAGCAGGCCATACAGAAGTTATCATGAATTTATAAATATACGTATATAGCTATATAATCTTTGTATAACTCATTCCTCTCTGTCTCCCCCGTTTTTTGGTGTCGTACTGAGTAGTTAATAGGAATCAGGAGCTGACAGAATAGTATACGTATACTAAAATAATGCAGGACTATATATGCCAAATCTATATGAGGCAAATTAGTTGTGCTGAAGAAATACTGTGAACAAAATGCACTTATAATGTTTTAAATGCGGCAGCCCTGTAGATGAAATTGTCAGCTTTTTCTTTTTTATTAAACCCCATGCAGGTATCTGTTTTTTTGTATTTATTTATATATTTATTTCACAAAATGGTAATAACATTAAGCCGTATTGTGATAATGTGACAATAAGTTTGGGAAGGCCTTCAAAAGCAATAAACTTAATCTCAGATTTCAAGATTTGGAGTTTTGCAAGAAAAAAAAATCCAGGGGTCAGCATTAATGTTTTATAATATTATTTTTATTCATTTGCATAAGTTGCGTAATATAATAATTGCAGTAATTCATTCCAGTCACACGTGCTACTGTACAACAAATAGATACAGATATAACAAAGTGCATATTTTGTATATGCTGTAAAATGAAATTTGTGCAAGTCTTCTTGGACAGAATGAAAGATACTTCCTGAAGATGCCATCCCTGTATTATACTCTAGTTTACTAATATGTGCACAGTTTTATACCCAAAAGGTTTATATTCAATAACAACACTAAAGTGTAGTTTGCAGTTCTAAGACAGTCAGTTTCAAAGGATAAAAGAAAATGATGTTATCCAATAGTTGTTTTTAAAACACCTTCTGGAGCTGGAAATCATGTTGCTGAAATTAAGAAGTACAAATCTGAGCATGCAGAATGAAAGCTCTTTGGTACTACAGCAATGTCACCTTGGAAAAGAAGCCTTTCAGTGTGCTTACAATGGCACCAGAATGAAAACAGAAAAAGTGGACAACCTGACAAGTGTGCCTAAATATGCAGGAAGCACTATAGCAACAGTACCAGTATCTTCCATTGAATACCATGGACTGTTTCCTCCACCCCTGTGCTTTATACACTGTACAGTTGTAGATTATGGTTTAGTGCCGTCATGTCACAAATCTGCTGTTGGTTGGGAGAAGGGTGTTTTTACTGCCCAACCTTATGGGGCTTCTCTCTACTGTTATGGCCATGTTGTCTCTGTAGATACTCACCATGCCTTGGCCTTTTTTATTTTATTTATTGATCAGGAAGGCCTTACTAGATGGGCCAGTTGTCAGCAGAGTCCCACAAAGAAAAGTTCCAGTGGAAATTAGAACTCAGAAATCAGTAAACAGTAACAATTTACTCTTCATATGCAGTTATGACATGTAAATGTTACATCACCAGGTATAATAAATACTAGTTTCATCTGTTCAGTTCCAGTACAAGTTAAGAGTAGCATATGTTACAGTAATGTGTAAGTTATTGTGTGTATATTAATGAATATTTAATGAATACATTATTGTATACATGTTAAAATTACACTGGAAGTTATTGCACCAAAACTATTTTCATTATTATTAAATCATAAGGTATCACAAGAGATACAAACTGGTGCAATCATTTTAAATTATGACTTATATTCATACATCCAGCAGGACTAGTGGTTAACTGAGAGGCGCGGATGTCTGTGAGACTCTGGTGTGTAAGTGCTAAAGAGTAGAGGCAAAAGCAGGCATAGTCAATGTTAAAAGACAAGGTGGGTATTACGGAATGCTTGAAAGGAGAGGAGGACTTCATGTGTCCTAAAGTGTGCAGAAGTGTTCTGTTTAATTTGGAGACAGCAGAGGTGAATGCATTCTCACCCGAACTGTTTTGGAGGAATAGAGGGTTCTCCAGGGTGTACAAATTGTTGAAGGTGAACAGTGCAGGGAATCTATGGGAAGTGTGTGGGAGGGTGAAGTTAAGAGGGTGTTAACAGCGGACTTGGCTATTGAGATTAGACCATTTTTTTATAAATACTGATATTATCCTTCACTGGGGTACCAAACACAAATTCCATAATTGGGCTAATTAGAGACATATAACAGCAAAGTCAATGGATTCCTTTAGGTTGTCAGTCTTAATAAATAGGCCACCTTCCACCTTGTTAATAACTACAATGATGTGTTAATCAAATGTTAATTTCTTAACCATCAAAATTTCCAAATCCTTGGCACTCTTTATTTCAGAAGTTCTTCTTGTCCCTTATATAAACATTTGAAAGTTCCTGAATATATAATAGTAGCAGATTCATTCAAGCTCACTTTTAGCTTGCTATCGTTTGTCCATTCTGCCAGCTTCTCAAGACTTCGATCACTACAAGGTAGTGTTTGTTTTCTCATTGCTTACACATGCACACAATTTTACACTGTATGTGTTCTTCATACACCAGATTGTCAAGGGAATATTAGTCTGAGTTATATATAAGTTGAAAAAACAAGTTTCCAGCAATGAATCCTGGGATATCCCTTCATTCACCTTTTCCATGGACCATACCATGTGCTTATTATTTTTTTTTTAATATTTTTAATTCTTGCCCCAAAAGGTACAGATATCCATGATCATTATTGTTGAAAGCTTGACTGAAATCTATAGGACCACATCCATACAAATTCTATTAGATGCATCTGAGATGTTTTCTCAAAAAAAAAAAATATAAGATGTTGTTAACTCCCTTCCTAAAGGCATAATTTATCTAGTTAGCCTTCTCCAGATGAATTTCCAAACTTCCTATTAATTTGTCTAAACGTTCCAATACAACTGATCAGATTATTAGATAGTAGGTTCTTAGACTGTCCAATGGTTCTTTACCCGTTATAGGGGAGATCTCTGCCCTATTTCAATCCAAGGGAATGGGTTCTGCCTTTAAACTAGAAGATAAATGGGTAATGATAGTTGCAAACAACCATGCAGCTCTTTTCGTTGAGTCTTAATTTCATCATGTCCTCATGGCTTGTAAGTATCTAATACTTCTGTCAGCTTTAGGTAAATAGGAATAATACCACAAAATGATCACAGGGCCCATAAAATCCCGAGCCATATACCCCTTTAAGGAGACAAACTTAAAAGTTATTGGCACCCTTACTGCTTGCATCCCAAACTGAGTTAAATCTTACAAAACAATCTCAGGGTAAATTTGTGTCCACCCATCCATCATCAAGACAGCATTAAAGGCAGCCAAAGTAAGACATCATTTGACTGTAGCAATAACATATTCTATAGGCTGGGCGTATGGTGTTTTAGGAAGCTATCTTCCCACTGAATCTTGTTTATGTTTTAGTGAAGATTTAGGTCCCTAGTGCAGGTGTTTGTAGAGCCACTGGTTTTGAAAAGAAATAGGAAGTCATGTAGGACTGGGTCTTTTATTATTTATCTGTCTGTCTGTCTGTCTGTCTATCTATCTATCCATCTATCGACATTTGACTACTGGGAAAGTCTGAGTGGGTAGGTGCTCATTTTCAGCAGAGGACCCCAGGAAAAAAGCTTCAAGGTATTACAAAAACATTTTAAGAATAATAATTTTGCAATCTTTAAAAATAATGCAAACACATCTACAGTTTAAATAATTATACCAAATTAGAAATAATATGAACACATTGGTTAAGAATAGATATATCTTCTATGACAATGATTTAATATTTTGAGCAATTTTAGCCACTTTAAAGAGAAATTAAAGGTAAGCTAGTATAATACAAACAGGAATTGCAATATAAAGTGAGCGATAAAAAAAAAGAGTTATGACCTATTTAGAAAGGAAGTCAGGGGAAGGAAATGAGTGAAGAAGGGAGAGTCAGGATGTGCAAGGTATGAATCGGTACTTGTTCATATTTAGGGATATAATTTATCCTGGGGTTGAACAAGAACAGAGCCACATTTAGACAGAATTGGGTCACCTTGGAGCAGCTGGTACACTATTATATGTTTCATAGCTTTGCATATAAGGCTGGTCAGGCTAATGGGTCTGTAATTACCTGCATCTGTAGAGGGGCTGACCTTGTGTAGGGGGGTCACAGTGGCCATTCTCCAGAAATTAGGTACAAACCCTGTGGATAGGCTGACATTGAAAAGTTTAAGTACAGGCTCAGATTCTACATATTTGACACTGATGAGAATGCAGCCTAGGATGTTATATCTGGTCCCATGGATGTATTACTTTTAGTCTTTTACAGTGATTTTAAGACTTTTTCCAGGGTGATTTCAGGAAAAAATAAAATTTCAGGGTTACTACGGACAGCAATGTGGGTAAGTGGGGCAAAGGTATGGTAATAAATTGGATATATCCTTGGGATAGGAATACATGATATCATTAAGAATGACCTTAGTGCATTGTTGGACATTATCTCTTAATTTCCTGATATAAAGATTTGGTATTTTTTTGGTATCCATAGACACCTTAATCTCATACTGTGCCTTACATTTTTCTAACAGTGCTGATATGTTGTTTGATGGCAGGTTTCAGTGTGGTCCTGAGATCAGGGAATGGGGAATCCCTCCATCTTTTCATCACTGTACTTTTGTTATATAACTTATTAATATATGGGAGGCCCACCGGAGAGGTTTACCCCTGAATTCATCATTATATTCAGGACAAACAGGTAGTGACATTTCTATGTAGCTTTATAGCTGTTCGTAAAAGTCAGAGGTGAATGTGCCAGCCCTCTCAGTTGGATCCATTTGCAGGGGTTCATAGGTTGATAGGAAGTTACTAGGCTATTGGGCCTATGGCCTTTATAAGCCTAGCCATGTTATATCCTTGTTCCCTTATTGACCATGTTTTATGGTCTATATTTGCAGTACAAGTCTATGATCAGGACTGACTGTCTTTATTTAAGAGGGACATAGGTGACACCACCAAGGTAAATTTATGGTTTCCCATCCAGTTGTTTAAGTTACACTTGAATAGGGTCATTGAGGAGTTCTGTTTTACGTGAATTGCGAGTTTATTCCAGAGAAGTGGCAATCTCTGGGAGACATATTTTTCTCTCCAGTATGTCCTGTTAATGTCACAGGCTAGGTTAAGATCCCTAGAGTGAGTGAATCTTGTCTGATTTGACTTGCGGATGTGCAGGATTTCCATTAGAGCAGGGTCCGAGACTGCTCTGTAGGCCAGGCACAAGTCACCTCTCAGCAGCCTATAAGATACAGAGTGCAGTGACAGGGCCTTCAGTCTGTCCATGTAGGTCATGTGTTGAAGGCCTTGAATTTTCTTGGTGAGAAACCTCTGAGGTCTCCCCAGCTGCTGCAGGTGTCTGGTGAGGTACATACAAAAGGGAGCATTGTACTCTATTAGTGGTCTGGTGAGGAATGTGTACAGGGGGGTTATAACATCCTTAGCTCTGGATGTGATGCCCTTACTTATGATATGTGCAATGTAGTAGGCCTTCCTTACCACTGTGGACACATGGTGATTGAAGTTAAGATTGCTATCAACCTGTGTTTCTAAATCTCCCACCACAGGGATTGTGCTAAGGGGGATGCTGTTAATACTGTAATTTGCAGGCGTTTTTTCCAAAAGTGATGATAACACATTTTTTTGTATTTAGTTTAAGTCTGTGGCTTTGGCACCAATCATTTGTCTGTGTAAGCCCTTTTTGTAGTGTAGCAACACTGTTGGGGAACTCGATGATTGCAGCCAGTTTACAGTCATTGTCGAACTTGATAAACCACAGGCCATCTATTTTTGACTGGACTTCTGAGAAATAGATTCCAAACAGTAGGGAACCTGGCACAGATCCTTGTGGTACACCACTGTAACTGGTCTGCTGTTAGAAGCAGAATCCACAGCTTTGACTGTATGCATTCTGTCGGTGAGCCAGTTGGCTACCCGTTTAGTGACATATGTGTTCATTCCCAACTGGGTGAATTTCTCAATGATGCTTGAGTGGGGAGTTGTGTCAAAAGCCTTGGCTACATCACGATAGGCTATATGTACTGTTTTGCCTTCACCCAGGGCTTTGGTGATATTCTCAAAGAAGTCCACCAAGTTTAATAAGCATGATCTACCCTTAATGAAGCCAAATTGGGTCAGGTCAGGAGTCTGAAGGTCACCTATGTCTTTGCTGATAAGGTCCATGATGCTTCTCTCCATGGCCTCACAGATAAGACTCATTTGGCTTATGGTTGTATAGTTCTAGAGTTGGTTGATGGACCCCCTTTGTGCAAAGGAATTACTGTTGCTGTTTTCCACTCTGCTTGGACAAAGGCAGTACTTAGACTTTGGTTGAAGAGAGTGCCAAGTGGTTCCACTAGGTCCTGTTTTAGCCCATTTACTAGGCAGCCTGGGATGTTATCTGGTCCCATAGAGGCTGTTTTTTTGGCCATGAAGAGTACTGTTATGATCTGCTGTTTGGCAATACTAGGTAGAGGACTGGCGACAGGTGTGCTTTGGGGTATGTCTGGTGGGAACAGGGGGTGAAGCTTGTGTCAAATCTGTTAGCAGGTTGGGTCCTCAGGGTCAGTATGAGTGGTACCATCCACTACTAATTTAGCACAAAGCTGGGCCTTTCCTTTTAGATTTCTGATGCAGCTAAAGAATGCCTTGTGATTATCCTTAGCTAGGGATGTTAATTTAGCTTCATAATTGGCTTTAGAGGACTTTACAAGATATCTAATTTGCTTGTTCAAGCTGTGAAGGGTGTCCTTCCTCTGTTGAGTCACACCCCTCTTGTTCTTGGACATTAGTGTCTTCCTGTTGTTGTATAACCTATTTATGCTTGATGTCTACCAGGGTGGCTTGTTTTTTTGTGTGGACCTTATTTTGATCTGTTCAGGTACATCTGAGTCTATACATTTGTATAGGTGTTTAGACAGGGCATTTGTGTACACCTCTGTATATGAGTCATTGTTGACAGTGGTAGTAGGGGGTCTGGAACTATTTATGCCATCACTTAGTAGGCCATAGTTTGATTTGGAGAAATTGTTCATCCTTTTTGCTCTTGGGGGGGGGGGTTCAGGTATGATCATTACTTTGAATGGGACTGTTATATGATTAGACCTTACCAGGGAGGGCAATACACAGGGAGTAGTGCAGAGACCCCCCTATGTTGGTGAGCACTAAGTCTAGGACACTGGAACCCCTTGAGGGGGTGCAGACTATCTGTTCTAGAGCATTTGTATTAACAAAGTCCAGGAACCTTAGGGCAAACATGTTTGTGCTCATATATGACTGCCAGTCAATGGAAGGATAGTTGAAATCACCCATGACCAAGGTGCTGGGTTGTATAGCAAGTGAATCTAGTAGGTCCAGGCAGGCAGATTGGTTCTCGTGGTTCATGGTGGGGGACCTACAGTTAACAAAGATATGGATGGGGGTTCTACCTACAGAGTTTGTTGGGAATTTTGCATAGGTCTTCTACAAACTGAAGTAAGCTTGCAGTGGGTGAAGTCCCTAAATGCAGTCTCATTTGGTGGTGGATTGGTACTACTATGTCATAGGCTTTGAGGTATATAACTCCTTCATCTTACTGAATTTGCTCTTCTTCCCTTAATATTGAGTATAATATCCCCTTTATTTCTTAATACTTCCATTCCACACACCCCCATATCCACACTTCTGTCTTCCTTTTATTAGATAGACCCTTACTTTCTATGTTAGAAAGAATGGAGTGGGGAATAAAACTTCAACCAAAGGCATTTTATTCAGACCCTTTTCCTCATAGTACAATAATCATCCACTCGTCTCTGTACTCCCAAGATATGTGCTATGCCCTATCTGCTTTGGTTTACCTGTATTCAGTTTAATGTCTTATTTTGCCTGATTCAGTCATTCATTTCCATCCCCTTGTGAACACTTTCTCTATTTCCAAGCTATACAATTCTGTTATTCAACTTACATTTTTTTCATATTCCAATGCTTTTGTTTAATGCTATTTGTAACAATTTACATCACCTTTTCTGCTGCCTCTGAGACTGTTTAATATTGCTATCAATGATCCTTCTTACCTTAAATCATCTATAAATTCTCTCCTCTTTGCTCTTCATGTGTTTTCATCAGTGTCCGTCATGTTATACATCGAGGCATGTTTTAGGTTTGTTACTAATTGGCTCACAAATTCTTTGTATATTGCCTTTTCTGGCTCTACCTTCGTAATGTATTCATTTAGACCTTCTCTTGAGGTTTAGAGTACCAGTGGGAATAATGAATACTACAAATGGCATTCATACAAATCTTTTGAAATTGACAAAACAGCATACCCCTTTTACAACTAGCTTCACTTTTGCTGCATTTTACGTAACATAATCAGATATTTGTTCACCATACATTGGGAACGATGATTTCCCCCTATGTATTGCAGCCTCATATTTTGAACAAGTGGGCAGCTAATACTTTTGTCCATCTGCTGCCCTCACCCACTTATTTGTCATTATACAATGACCCCCCATTAATATTCAAAAAACGTGCATGCTGATTGGTCAGCGTGCACATTGTAAATCAGAGTTATAGTAATGGAAAAAGGTCCGGTTTACAGCAACGGAGAACGCAAGATCTCCATTGCTTCACACTGTCTTGCTATGTTAAACTCGTTTAACATAGCGAGACAGCATTAAAAAAATCAACAGACATTCTCCATTGCTTTGTTTAATGGTGTCTCGCTATGTTAAACTCGTTTAATATAGCGAGACAGTTTGTAAAAAGCAACGGAGATCTTGCTTTCTCCATTGCTTTTGCCCAAAGCTCTGATGTACTGCGTAGGCATATGCATGCGCAGTACATCAGAACTGCCGCAGAATACCAGACAGCTGCGGAAGGGCAGCAAGGAGGCATTATAAAATGCCATTATTTAAAAAAATTAATTTTTCTTTTCTTAAATAATGTCATTGTATAATAGCAATAACACACTTCTGGGTGTGGGTAATGCTGGATTTACCCACGGTTGGCTTTGTTTGGTCACTCGGGCTTTGCCCTCGTGACCAAACCACGCCAACCATGATTAAATCCCGCATTACCCACACCCAGGCGTGGGCTATTGCTATATTGTTTCATCATGCTCTCATTCTCAGTTTCTTTTATTAGTTACTAATGCCACCCACCTCAGCATTAGGGATTTAGTGCTTTTCTTGCTTAGGTGCATGTATCAGGCACCCAGATGAATCTGTGAAGAAATTCTAGCCTCTTTTAGAACATGAGCCATGCACCAGGACTCTATGTTATTAGAAAATAAACACCCTATGCCCATTGAATTCTGAATGAGGCATTATATGGGTCCACTTTTAAATGCTGAAATCTCAAGTTTTAAAAAAAAAGACAGACGCCTAAAATAAAGTGTTTGTGGGGGGAGGGGGTGCAGGGGGGCTTGCCCCCCCCCATGCAAATACTTTATTTCAGTTCATTTGTGTTTTTTTTTCACTTTTAAACGTCGAGATACCGAAATATCTGTGTTTTGGGTTCATTATTTTAAAACTCGAGATTTCGGCATTTAAAAGTGGACCCATACATATATATATATGTATATATATATATATATATATATATATATATATATATATATATATATATATATATATATATAAATATATATATACACCCATCCATCCATCCTCAGCCCCTCTTTCCCATTTTGCACATGGGGTTGGGGTGTCACTTCAACAGTGACAATCATCTCGAGGAAAGGCTTACACCACAGGATGGCTAAACCTGCCACTGTAGTATATCTGTACCAGTCACTCGCACATACATTTGCACATACATCCAGTTTAGAGTGTCCAGTCCACCTACTGCATATTTTTGGAATGTGGGAGGAATCAGGAGCACCAGGAAGAAACCCACGAGACTGTAGGGAGGACATTCAGACTCCGAACAGAAGGCACCCCAGCCAAGAACCTCTTGCTATGAGTATATATATATATATATATATATATATATATATATATATATATATATATATACATTTTTTTTTCATTTGCTTGTTTCAGTAAAGTCTGAAAGCCATATTCTTGTTCTTTGAATTCATAATTCAGTCTTGTCTACGTTCACTTATCCAGGAATGTCTCTTCAGCTATGTTTTCATTGACACATTTTCCTTCATTTTATGACTTCTTACTTAAAAATATGGATGAATATGTTCTCCTTGTTATTATAGAACTAATACTTTGGAAGCTTAAGTTTCAATGCAGATCACAAAGAGTTTGTATTTCAGTGGGTAACCCAGACAATCACAGACCGTCTGTGTGGTCATGAATCTCATGGTCAAGTGGTTGAGTTTTTTTCTACTTTTATAATCTAAAACATTGCTGCCTCTATCTGGGCATTAAGTAATGCCAGCCTTTCTTTATTCAGGTGTTCTAAGTGGGAATAATACATTTCCAGGCTTAGAATTATTAGCTGGAATTACAAATGACATTGCTGTCATTGGCTTTATATGTCTTCAGTCAGGGTTTCATGTATGATATGTTCAACAGTCAGTATTCTGGATTCAGCAGAGGTTGAGGCCATGAAGTGATTATTCATTACATCTCCTTATCTCTCCAATTGCTTTCTTTTCTTGTTGTAAGCAACTTAATATTCCATTTTTTTCTACCACCATTTTATTCTGAGAATTCCTTTTGTTTCAAGATGACTATATGGGAGGCTTTTTAAATGTGACACAGTGGCTTTCTCAAATAAGACTGCAGTTGCTACTTAAACTTCTGAAATTAAGCTAGTTATTAAGATTTATAGCATTTATTCATTCATTTTGCAATACCATAATTATCTTTTTTTAAGTTCACAGCAAAGACTGATCCTTGCCTGGCAGGCAATGGGCTTAAAGCTTTGAACCAATCCTAGATAAGATGGAGGTCCATCACAAGATGTGCACACACACACACACACACACACACACACACACACACACACACACAATTCTGGAGGGATGTGGGACATGTTACTATTAATACTGCATCTCTCTAAAATTTATTTAACAGATTTTGCCCAAGTGGCAAAAGAGATGTTCCCTTGTGAAATGGAGGAGGCCATCATGGACCCTGACTCAGTACTCTTCACACAGCATGAAGTAGCCAATTTACTGGACACGTCTGCTTTCCATTCCCCAGTAAGTTTCTCTATTGTTTTTAATTATCATCTATTGTACTGCTTGATACTAGAGAAACACTTACAAAGCATTACTTTAAAAGTAATAACAAATACCTGTAGTTTGATATATATCACATGACCAATAATCAAGGGAGAACCAGAAACTGTCATCTGAGGACCGTGATATAATATTGTGGCAGAAGTATTGAGAATGAGCTAGTAGTCAGTTATTTGCACTATCAATGAGCTAGTAGTCAGTTATATGCACTACCAATGAGTCAGTAGTCAGTTATATGCACTACCAATGAGCTAGTAGTCAGTTATATGTACTACCAATGAGTCAGTAGTCAGTTATATGTACTACCAATGAGCTAGTAGTCAGTTATATGCACTACCAGTGAGTTACTAGTCAGTTATATGCACTACCAATGAGTTAATAGTCATGTACATGCACTACCAATGAGCTAGTAGTCAGTTATATGCACTACCAATAAGCTAGTAGTCAGTTATATGCACTACCAATGAGTCAGTAGTCAGTTATATGTACTACCAATGAGCTAGTAGTCAGTTATATGCACTACCAGTGAGTTACTAGTCAGTTATATGCACTACCAATGAGTTAATAGTCATGTACATGCACTACCAATGAGCTAGTAGTCAGTTACATGCACTACCAATGAGCTAGTAGTCAGTTAAATGCACTACCAGTGAGCTAGTAGTCAGTTATATGCACTACCAATAAGCTAGTAGTCAGTTATATGCACTACCAATGAGTCAGTAGTCAGTTATATGTACTACCAATGAGCTAGTAGTCAGTTATATGCACTACCAGTGAGTTACTAGTCAGTTATATGCACTACCAATGAGTTAATAGTCATGTACATGCACTACCAATGAGCTAGTAGTCAGTTACATGCACTACCAATGAGCTAGTAGTCAGTTAAATGCACTACCAGTGAGCTAGTAGTCAGTTATATGCACTACCAATAAGCTAGTAGTCAGTTATATGCACTACCAATGAGTCAGTAGTCAGTTATATGTACTACCAATGAGCTAGTAGTCAGTTATATGCACTACCAGTGAGTTACTAGTCAGTTATATGCACTACCAATGAGTTAATAGTCATGTACATGCACTACCAATGAGCTAGTAGTCAGTTATATGCACTACCAATAAGCTAGTAGTCAGTTATATGCACTACCAATGAGTCAGTAGTCAGTTATATGTACTACCAATGAGCTAGTAGTCAGTTATATGCACTACCAGTGAGTTACTAGTCAGTTATATGCACTACCAATGAGTTAATAGTCATGTACATGCACTACCAATGAGCTAGTAGTCAGTTACATGCACTACCAATGAGCTAGTAGTCAGTTAAATGCACTACCAGTGAGCTAGTAGTCAGTTATATGCACTACCAATAAGCTAGTAGTCAGTTATATGTACTACCATTGAGCTAGTAGTCATTTACATGCACTACCAATGACCTAGTAGTCAGTTATATGTACTACCAATTAGCTACTTGTCGTTTATATGCACTACCAATGAGCTAGTAGTCAGTTATATGCACTACCAGTGAGCTAGTAGTTATTTACATGCACTACCAATGAGCTAGTAGTTATTTACATGCACTACCAATGAGCAAGTAGTCAGTTATATGCACCACCAATGAATCAGTAGTCATTTGCATGCACTACCAACAGAGACAGGTTTGGAATTACAAGCAGAGCAAAAACATGGGCAACAATAAGCAGTCGATACTTTTGAGATGTGCTACCAGAATACATCAAATGCCATAGTGATCAAATTGTCACAAAAGTTTAGTACACAATTACTTGGCTTGAGTGTGCATGTTGTAGGTATAACAGTATGGAACACATGGACGTCCAACATGGTACTTTGAATATTGACTGTAGCAGTGACACAGACTTACAACATATACATCATACACATAAGGCAAGCACAGATAAAGGCATTATCACAGATTTCAAATCTTCATATAAATGTGTCAGTTGTACTGTATCTAAATAACTAAGCTATTTTAAGAAATCTGACACTTTTAACCTCTGTTAGAGTTCCAAAATGTACATTATATGGTTTAGTATCCGACATGTACTGCACGGTATTAAAGTCAATTCTGATCAGGTTGGCTAGATGTAGTCTATGTTCATTTCATTTCTTGCACTGCCTGAATCCCAAACATTATATGTTGTAGAGGTAAATGTAAATGTATTGCCTAGCCTTTTGTTTGAGAAATAAGTACAACGGCAACCACCTGGAAACACCTGTCTTGAGGTAATTTCCCTGAGAACTGAAAATTATGAATCCAAATATCTGATTTATTCTTCAGTGGGATATCCATCCAGGAATCCTGAAAAGTTGTAGAGAGCTATGCTTTTGTATGTTATGGGGAAAAAGCTCTGAAAGTTTACAATAAATTCAAACTCCAAGAGGGAGAAAGAGAGAATACTATCGTGGTAAAACTGCCGGAAGTTTAAAAGTTTATGCGAGTCAGTAAATAGTCTGACATATATCTGGCATTTGTTCTTGTATTGATTCTTATGTTACTGAATTAAAGAATCAAGTCAAAGACTATCATGTAGTCATTTACATGCACTACCAATGAGCCAAAGAGTACTGCCCAGAAAACCACAGTGAAAAACTTCTCTAAAGCAAATTTCACACTCCTCAAAACCGAGGTGGAATCCTTCAAAGCCCCCAGGCCTGTGGAAAATACGGCCCAGACCGCAGAATCCTTTATAAACACATTCTATGAACACCTTCAGGAATGCATGGATCATGCGTTCCCGAATAAAACCAAGACCCAATCCTCCAAAGGCAGACATCCTGTCTGGTGGACCCCAGCCATAAACAAACTATACAATAGAAGGAGGAAGCTACTAAATGATAGAGCAAAATCCCAAAAAGGGAAGGCATCACTGATCAGTATTAGCAAAAAACTACGGGCACTCATAAAATTGTCTAAGACCAGCTTTGAGAGAAAAATTGCACAGGACACTAAGGATAATCACAAGGCTTTCTTTAGTTATGTTAGGAACCTGGGTGGTAATTCCCAGATATGCTCAGAATTAGTCCAAAATGACAAAAACACACTGAACCCACAGACATTGCCAACATCCTAACTGACAGGTTCAGCGCAAACTCCCCCCCCCCCCCACCAAAAGGGCAAATATCTATCCCAGCAGAGTGCTGCCCGGGTGACATGTCAGATGCTGAGGTAAGAGCCGCCCCCTCCAAAGGAAAAAACACAGCATGAATGGGACCAGACGGTGTCCCGGCTGGCCCTACATGAACTCCAAGAAGAGCTAAACCCAAACATAAAACTACTGTTCAATCTCAGCCTTACTACAGGATATGTGCCCAAAGAGTGGCATACAGCAACAGTGGTCCCACTCCATAAAGGTGGTGCCTCAACGGATCCTGGAAACTATCGCCCCATAAGCCTGACTAGCTTAGTCTGCAAAGCTATGGAAAGGATCATCATGGACCTCATAAATAAAGATATTGGGGACCTACAGACACTGGATCCTACCCAGTTCGGCTTTGTTAAGGGCAGATCCTGCCTTTTAAACCTGGTTGATTTCTTTGAAACAGTCACCAAGGCGATTGACGAGGGGAAGGTGGTCCACACAGCCTACCTGGACCTCGCTAAAGCCTTCGATACAATACCCCACTCGGGCATCATAGATAAGCTCACCAGCTTAAATATAACCCCCTATGTCACTAGATGGATTGCAAACTGGCTCAAGGACAGAACCCACATGGTTAGAATTGCTGGAGCCATGTCAGACTCCAAACTAGTTACAACTGGTGTCCCACAAGGCTCAGTCCTGGGACCTCTCTTGTTCAGTATATATTTCTCTGAGGTAAAGGCCAACACGGAAGGACTGTGGCTGACCAAGTTCGCAGATGACTGCAAACTGGGAGCCATAATCGACTCTCCAGCCGACACAACCATCCTCCAAAAGGGCCTCATAGAAACAGACAACTGGTGCCAGAGCCATGGCCTCAAGCTAAATGCCAAAAAGTGTATAGTCATCCCCTTTGGCAAAAACAAAGTGCCCACAAATTACCACATAGGTGGTAATCCATTAAGTACAGAAGAAGTAATTAGGGACCTGGGGACCCAAGTTGATAGCAATCTCTCATTTGACAACCACATGGCCAAAGTGGTTAGAAAAACATTTTATATAGCCCACCTAATCATGAAGGGATTCACATCTAGATCAGGGGAGGTCATCGTGCCTCTTTACTCATCCCTCATCAGGCCCATAATTGAGTACAATGCCCCTTTTGGGATGTACCTTACCAGACACCTGCAGCAACTGGAAAGACCCCAAAAGTACCTCACCAAGAGGATCAGAGGGCTCAAACAGATGCCATATGCTGCCCGGTTAAAGAAACTCCAGCTCTACTCAGTGGCATACCGCCTGTTCAGAGGCGATCTGTGCCTGACGTCAGTGGCGGCTGGTGACTTCAAAACAAAGGGGGGCTGCAGGAGACAGCTGAATGGGTGGGGTCAATGGCAGGGGGCGTGGCCAACTAGAAAGGGGAGGAGCTATGCTCAAAACCACAAAAACTAACTAAATACACTGCCATGGGTGCCAAACTGTCATTATGAGTCCAATCAAGACAAAATGAAGTGTAGAAGAATAAAAATATTTCAATGCATTGGCTGCACAACAGCTTACTTACTATCTAGATGGAAACAAAAAGGTTGTGAGGCATGAAAAAATAAATTACTTTTTAAAATACATTAAGGGAATGCCAGTCAAAATCAAGTACAAGAAAAATGAGCAGCACTCAACTCAAACCACTTCTTGCACTGCAGTTCTAATTATAATTTATATTCAGCTTTATTAAAGTACCAAGTAACTTGCTGAAAGTAGAAATCTCTGATGCCCCCACTTGTAAACATGTTCCTTATCCAAGAAAAGACCTGCTGCCTGACATCTACTTGTTTCATGGGGAAAACATGATCAAAGTAAAAAATAAAAAGCAAACAAGAAATAAGCTCAAGATACATTGCTTAAAAGGATTACTGTACAGGTTATGGACCACACAATTGGCAATCTGTTTAGTTTACGGGTAAAGCCTGCAGAGATGACTGGAAGTCCCCAAGTATAATGAGCTTCTTAAAATAATGTAATCCTGTCCTTTATTAGAAATACTGTCATATGCATTTCAATACCCAAGGCTTATACATTATCTAGTTAAGTATTCTATACATGGCAACAACAGAAAGGCTTTCAATGTTGGCAGTTCTTTAACAGTATGCTTATTAAAGCTTACTTGCATCTTACAATCTCAACCAAGTTTACCTGATGGTCATTAAAGTATTGCTACTTAAACACAAAGCAACAGGCACTCTGAGTAATAAGCATAAATCCACAGTACAAAAAAAAAATGACAGAAACCAGACCATTCTGCAAAAATCAAGGACAGATGAAAAGCCACTCTAGTACTTGTGTCTACCTTGGATGGGTGGATACCCTGCACATTTACACTGCATAACTACTCCTTGCCTTGCTTCAACACATCCAGAGTCACTACGTGGGGGAGTGGGGTGCAACAAGTATGTCACAATTTGAAATGTCTCTGGCTGACTGTGATGACCCTGACACATTTGCCATACCTCTCAACCTCAGAGTAAGAAATCTGGACAAAGCCATGCAAAGAAGTGGGACAAAGGTCCAAAATAAGGACAATTTTTAAAATGTTGCTCTTATAAACTTAGAAAGATAATAGAATAGGTCTTGCATTAGTATGACTTTTCTGAATGGTATGAAACCTGAAACTCAAATGTCTGTCATTTTCTAACTTCAGTCTTTAATGATTTGCCAAAAACAACAATTTTATAAAAATGGACCAAAAATGTGATGTAAAAATATAAAATAGCCACACAATACAGCTGAGAACCTGTCAAAGAAGGGACACTTTAATATTAGTACTGCTAACTTGAGCAGCTGACAAAATAAAATAATCTACATGCATTTCTGAAATAAAAGTAATCTATAACTCTAATTATTACAGTTATTTCTAAATTGTAAATCCTCCATGTTTTCTTCGAAATTGCTATTTTATGGAGGGATTATTATTTGAGCCAAAATCAGAGACAGTTGAGAGGTTTGGCTATGCCTAATTCTATAAAGCAATTTATTTGCATGTACCTCTCAACCTGTTAATGCAATAAATCTGGACAAGGCCAAATATATTGGGGGAACATATAAACAGTACTAAAAATTGCTCTTGTATAAACTTAGACAGTTGACAGAACAGGTCTTACTTTAGTATGAATTTTTCTGAAGGTTATGAAGTCTGCAACTCAGTGTGTCATTATTTAGTGACTTAATTCCTAAATGATTTGCCAGAAAGCCACAAATTTTATGAGGAACAAACCAAAAATAAGTAAACATCTATTCATTCTTTGAAAATCTGGACAGTTGGGAGGTATAGTTCAGCTGGGGCTGAGTTTGCTGCCCTTCCCCGTCAAAATCATGGTCAAATGGAGCCTCCCCTGCAGCCATTCCAATGATCCATTACTTAGCTATTTCACTCCATTTACCATAAACACTAATGTGCATACTGATTTACCTCTATGATGATTTGGACTTCATTTGAAAGTTTTATTTTGCATTTTACAGCACAAACAGTAAGACATCTGCTAAACAAACTTAGCAGTAAAACTTCTCTGCCCTTGAAACTCACATTCATTGAAACAGCATTGAAACCACATTCAAAGAAAATACATTTTACCAGTGGCAGATAAAGATTAATTCTGGGCTGTTTTCAAATCATAGGCCCCTAGCATATCAAACATACATGTGCTCTTTGATACACCTTCCTATTGTTTTGAACATTTTTCCAGTAAACAAATGAAACAAAACGCATGCACCAATAATGACAAAACTGCCCAATTCAGAACATTTCCATCATAAAAGTATACTCAAACTTCTACAGTCCACCATTATCAGTAAATAGACACAATTCTACAGTCCACCATTATCAGTAAATATGCACAATCGCTAAAGTAAAAAAGCCATCTAAATAATTCCACATTAAATAAATCTGTAACTAATGAAGAGGTTGCTGCTAGCAGACACCTTTATATTTCATGGTTTCATTGAAAAATAAAGTGTCTGATGCCCCTGAGGAATAAATTGCGTACATTACATTAAAAATGATAAGCTAGCAATATTGCAATAGGAAATGGATGGCAAACTGATAACAGGCTCATAGTTAGTATCTTAACTTTTTTCAGTATGGCAGCATTCGCCCCTTGTGGGAGTAGAACCAACAACCTTCTGCATCAAAAGCAAGTACACAATTTGGCATAGTGGTATTGCTGACATCATAAGCAGCACTAAACTTCTCTTCACCTGCAGCTCTCAGCTCCTTGTAAAATCTACTCAATACTCAACTGCATCTCAACTTCGCAGCACAAGAAATATGGAAAAAGCCAAATTTATTGGGGGGGGGGGGGTCAAAAGGCCAAAAACCAGGGACACGTTAAACATTGCTTGTATAATCTTGGAAAGTTGCTAGAATAAAATGCTGTGTCAGAGCAACATACAACTATGCCAAATCACCTGCTTTGTGAAAGAAAATGCTGTGTTAACACCATACATTTTACTGCCAAGGTCCCTGTGCAAAACAGTCAGAGCAACATACCCCTACACCAAATCAGCTGCATTGTGAAAAAGAGGAAGACTGAAACTTAATTGGCTATCATTTAATGAATTCAGTTCACACAAAACACCTGGACAAACCCAGTAATGAGGGAATACAGCCCTCAGACATATTCAGTGAATTCAGTTCTTGCCATAGTTGTCAACCTTAGCACAAAGAAACCTGGACAAAGCCAATAATGGGGTAATACAGTACAAAAATAAGGGCACATTCCAAATATTCATCTTATAAACTTAGAAAATTGCTATTTCTGAAGAATATGAAGTCTGAAATTCAAATGTCTGTCAACTTTACTTCTGACAGAATAAAAACAATTTTCAACAGAGGCCCAGGGAGAAATACTGCAGATATATGTCTTTGTAAAATGACAGGACACCAGAACAAATCCACACAAACACAGGGATGAGATGCAGACTCCACACAGAAGGCACCCCAGCCAAGAATCAAACCTATAGCTATGAGGCAACAATGCTACCACTGCACCATCAAATATGTAAGGAATTAAACATTCAGAAACCTGAAGTCTGAAATTCGAATGCCTGTCAATTTGATTTAACATTTGTTAATCAGGACAATCTGACTTGGAATAAAAAACTATTTTCAGCAGAGGCTCAGGAAGAAATAATGCAGACATGTCTTTATAACATGGGAGGACACAAAAGCAAACCCACACAAACACAGAGAGAAGATGCAGACCCCACACAGAAGGCACCCCAGCCAAGAATCAAACCCAAGAACCTGCAGCTGTAAAGCAACAATGCTACCAGTGCACCATAACTATCAAGCATCACAATATTTAGAAACCACAGAAATTATGAGGTACAGATCAGATCAAATATGAGGCAAAAATCTGCAATTTTCTTTTTTTACAAATGGTGGTGGGTAGGGAATTCAGGTCCTTAACACCTGCATACAAGGTACAGGGTTCAAGCCCGAGTATCTCCACCCACCACCATCTGTTCTCTGGGGCATTACACACACACACACACACACACACACACACACACACACACACACACACACACACACGAACCCTACTGACTAACCACCAAGTATTCCTTTCTGAACTACTGAGGACCATCCACTCAGAACAGAAACACACAGGCAACTTGAATATCCACAGAAGTCTCCTAACATCTCATGCAACATACAACAAGCTGGCCATAGACGAAGGACCAGTACAAAGTGCAAGATTTCCTTATAGCAATAGTTCACAACTGTTCTTTCTTAGCCCAAATGTTTGGCAGACACTCATATGTTACACAGCTAGTACATTCTCTAATGAGTATACACTCAGATCTGTGTAGCAAACTAGCACATATTACATCAGAAACTTCAAAAAAGACAAACAAGAAAAAAAAAAAAAAACTCGCTAACATTTACTTACTTAATTCTGCACCTGCCACCTTCACTCTTCTTTCTTCTTCTTTCTTGTTCTTCTAGGCACACGCTGCACAGCTGATGAAAATTAAATCCACCCAAAAACGTAAAATTCACAAAAAAAAAGTAAACAGATGATCAAAATCACGAAACAAAACAATGCAAGCAAGGAAAGCTGAAGCATGAAGCTAACTGACTGATTCTCGCTCTTTTCCCAGCACATAAAGCCCGGGAGGAGAGCGACAACCAATCAGCAGCATTTGCCCAGCAAGCACATCATGACGTGCCTGCGGACGTCGCAGTCCGAGCCCCTTCCATGTCTATGCGGTTTGTGTCTCAACTGCATAGACTTCTGGGGAGTTCTGGGCATCACAATGATGCCTTAGAAGCTCCTCCGGGCTGCAATGAAAACATTGCAGCAAGACTTAAAAAAAAAAAAAAAAAAAAAAAAAACGCTGTTGCGCTAGAAGCGCGCAATGCACATGCGCGTAATTTCGAGTCGCGGACTCGAAATTTAAAGTTTAAAAGAACAGATTTCATTTTTTTTTTTTTACATAAAAAAAATAAACTAAGCACTCAGCTGTCTAGCTGAGGGGGCTGCAGTCCGGCAGCCCGATGCCACGAGCCGCCCCTGCCTGACGTTTAAAGCCAAGTCCAACCCGGAATTAATGGACATGCTGCACCTCAGAAAATCCAAATCCCATCGAGCTACGCGCTCGAGAGACTTGAACCTCAGCACTGAAATAAATAGGACATGCTGGAGGGACAGATTCATAACCCAGAGGCTCTTGTCTCATAGAAACAATGACATTTCAATAGGCATACAGTTATACAAGCACTAATAAAGAAAACAACAGTCTTGTCCAGGTTGCCGTGTATCTGGAACAAGGTTTTGAGATATGACCTGATCTCGTGACATTATAGTTAGGACTGGGTTTAGCAACAGGGATAGTCATTGGGGAATGTTCTGCTCATGGACTTTCAGGGATTTTCTCAGGAATGGAGACTGCTGACGGAATGTATTCTGGAACAGGAATATTGGACAAGGCACTCTGAGAATTAGAGTCTTTTTCACAGGCAGGATGCTGTTCCACTGGTTCAGACACTGGTGACAAAGGCTTCTGATTTCATCTGAATTCCATTCCTTGTGATTCCACAGTGGACACTCTCAGCTCTTGACACAGATGTTTCACAAATCCGGTGTTATCAAAACATTTTGATGCCTGCATCCTCACTATGTCCCCTTTTTATAAAGAATGGAGTGTTTTGCTGGTATTATCATAGTAAGACTTCTGGGACAAACGCTTCTTCAACAGTTGGGCTTTTGCAGCTTTGTTGTTCTTAGCACATGGAACCAATAGATAACTGCTGATTGGTAAGGTGGTTCGGGTCTGTCTTGATATAAGTCTCTGGGCAGGTGAATCAAGAAGATTATCACAAGGAATGTTTCTGAGATTTAACAGGTTTAGAAAAACATCAGTATTGTCACGTCTGGATTTCTCTAACAGCTGTTTTGCACTTTGAACTGCACGATCAGCCAAGCAGTTTGACTGACGGTATCCAGGACTGCTCATAATATGAACAAAGTCCCACACTTCTGCAAATTTCTTGAACTGCTGACTTGTAAACTGTGCACCACTGTCAGAAATAACTCTGTGTGTACTACCATGGACAGAAAAATTATTTTAACTTAGTAATGACAGTACTGGATCTGAAATTGGGAAGTGCGTCAATCTTGAACTAATTTGAATAAGAGTCTACTAACACCAGGTAATGTTGTCCATTCCACTCAAAGATATTGGTGGCTACTGTAAACCAAGGTAGTTCAGGAATCTGGCTTAATTGATATGGCTCTTTCTGTTGATATGGCTTTGTACTATTACATACTGAACAAGATGAAAGTACTTTCTCAATATCTCTTGACATAGATCCTCTCACCCTTCTTTTGGTAGAATCAGTTCCTGAGTCGCACAATGCAATATTTTAATGTACTCTTGGTGCAAAGATTTTGGAACAATGACTTTAGGACCTTTCATGACATCTCTGTATGGAAAATACTGCTGCACTTCTACTGGTAAACAAGATTGCTTTGTAGGCCATCCTCAACTGATAAAGAGGTTTAGCTTCTGGAGAACTGGATCTGAAGCTGTGTGAGTTCTGACATGTGCAAGAAATATTTCTCACTTCTATGACCTCATAATCAAGTTGCTATTGTTATGCTGTTCTGTGGTTTTCCTGGGCGATCTGGATAAGTTATCAGCAAGATAAAGAAGTTTGCCTTTTGTGGAAACAAGACTGAAATTGTACTTCTGCAATTTGAGCATCATACATTGCAATCTGGCTGCAGCTCTATGCATAGGCGTTCTCAGAATAGTAACTAAAGGTTGGTGGTCAGTTTTGATCTGAATAGGACGACTATAAATATAATCATGGAACTTCAAACATGCAAACACAATCGCCAAAAGCTGTTTCTCAATCTGTGTATACTACATCTTGGTTTGGGTAAGAGTTCTCAAAACATAGGCTACTGGTTTACCATCTTGAAGAATAACTGCACCTAGACCAAACTTAAAAGCATCACAGGAAAGAGTAACTGGTTTGTGAACATCATAGTAGCTGAGGGTTGGTAGAGTAGCAATTTTCTGTTTCAGGACATCAAATAGTCTTTGATGCTGTTCTGACCAAGACCAAATAAAATATTGGCATGTCAGTTCTCTTAATGGTGCTGAAAGATGGCTTAAATCTGGAATGAACTTGCACAGATAGTTGACCATGCCAAGAAAATGTAGGGCTTGAACATTGTCTGGAACTGGCATCTCAAGAATAGCTGTTTGCTTGGAGGGTTCTGGTCATAAGCCCAAACTGATAAACAAGTGAACAACATAACTAACTTCTCATAGCCTGAATTTACACTTTTAAAGATTCAGCTTAAGATTCACTTCACATGCTCTTTCCAGAACTTTCTTGAGGTTTCTATCATGTTCGACTTCACCATTGCCTCCTACTAGAATATCATCTACTATAATAGCACATGGATAGCCCGAAAAAATTTGCAGCATTGCACACTGAAAGTCTTCACTTGCATTATTTATCCCAAATGGCATTCTCCAAAATCTATATCTTCAAACTGGTGTACTAAATGTGGTTAACAATGAAGATTTTTAATCAGGCAAAATTTGTCAAATTGAACTCTTTGCATCCAAGACAGAAAAAACAGTGGCATTTGGCATGAGGGCAGCAACCTCTTCAACTGTATGCATTAGACGATGAGGCCTTTTTAATGCTTTGTTCAAATCTCTTGGAGCAATACACATTCTGATATCATCTGAGTGTTTCTCATGAGCTACTACCATGGAGGACACCCATTCAGTCCATTCTTCCACTGGACAAATTACTCCTAGCTGCACCATTCTGTCTAGCTTGGCTTTGACTCTGTCCTGCATAGCTACTAGAACTTTCCGTGCTGGTCTGATGACTAGGCTGACCTCTGGGTCTAACTTCAAAGAGTCCACAACTGGTAATTTCCCCTAGTTTTTCTGCAAAAATATCAGCATATTCAGGAAAAAATGGTGTGGGCGAATTTTGAGCTGTTGTCATGCAGGCTTACATGAAAGTAGTCCCATTTTCAGAATGTGTCTGAGGACAAATAATGACTGTACGTGTCTCTTGACTATGTAAAATTGGAAGTCATAGCTATTTCCCGCAGAGTAACATGAAAGCACTACTGAGCCCTCTGTCTGAATCTCTTCACCACCATAAGCAACAAGCTTTCCGCACTTTGCCAAATCAAGATGTTCTGCAGCTTTTACTCTGGCAAACATTTCTGCTGACATAACATTACACTTTGAGCCAATATCTACTTTGACCTTCACAGGACTCCCATTAATCCAAACAGTACAAAAGATGTCATTCTTTGCCCACAAATCTATTGCATTGACTGTTTCACAAAGCGCAGACACACCATCAGCATAAAAAGTAGGGTTGTGGCTTTCTAATTGATCAACTTGCCTCTTTGAATACCCTCCTTTAATAAAATAATGTGTCTTATTTGATTTACAAAATCTTTTGAAATGATTCCACTTATGGCAAGAATGACATTGCTGACCAAAACCTAAGCACATTTATTGCCTGAGTTTGTGATTACCACCACAATTATGACCATTGACTATGAAGCTGGGTGGGGGCACATGTTTTGACCTTGATGACTTACCCTTATGCTTCACTGAGCATGTCCTGGAATTTCCTGGAAAGACTCAGGATTTCCCAGGGACTGGTACAAGACCTGCAGTCGCTGTCATTTGCTTGGACCTGTTTCTTTTAACCACATGCTGCATACTATCAACATTAGCACTGGAAGGCTTGCTTTCTCATTTGCAAGCATACTTGTGTGCTTTTCCGTAAGCTCGTATAGCTGACAAATCTCAATGGCCTTATTTAATGTCAAATCACTGTCTCGAAGCAAAATATTTCTCAGTAGGTCATTATTAATATGACACACAAGTCTGTATTTTATCAACTCATCCCTTAAATTACCATATCTGCACATTTTAGCCTTATTCCTCAAGTCAGTTATATATGCTGCAAAAGTTTCACCAGGCTGTTGATCTCTTGTGTAAAATGTGTCTTTCAGTTGTAATATTCATTTGGGGATTACACATTTCTCTTAATTTATGTTTTAAGCACTTTGGGTTTTCCCGTGTTTCAGCCAGTACCACAATATGGCGATTTTCCCCCTCCCCTGCATACACAGCGGGTGAATACACAAATGCTCTCTTTCAATGGCCTCTGAACCAGCTAAATTAAGCAGAATAAATGCTTTTGTATGTGGATCTTTGTCAGAAAAAGCAGCCTGTATGAAAATATCATATTCCTGCTCAAACATGCTCCAATTTTCTGCAATATTGTTATCAAACACAAGTGGTGCGGGTCTGCAAAATCCTTTTGCCATGCCCACAAATTATAGTAAAACACAATGCAGTCTTGGCCATTGTAATAATGTACGTGCATGCAAGCACATCAGGTACTTGTAATAATATTCAAATGCACAATACACTCTTCGAAAGGTTGTACTCTCAGAAATATGCTTTGAAATAACTGTACTTTATGAAAAATTCTTTGAAATGTGGTACAGTGGTGCAGTGGTAGCATTGTCACCTCACAGCAAGAAATTCTCCGGTTCGATTCTCAGCTGGAGTGCCTTCTGTGCAGAGTCTGCATGTCCTCTCTGCATTCATATGGGTTTCTTCTGGTTACTCCTGTTTCCTCCTGCATTTCAAAGACATATGTCTGGAGCATTTCTTCCCGGGCCTCCGCTGAAAATTAGCTTCATTCCAAGTCGGACTTTCCCGGTAAACAAATGTTAAATAAAAGAAATAAATATCTGTACATTGTGAAATTACTGCACACACTTTGGATACTTTGAATTGCTTTACTTAATGCGAAAAAGTAGTACATTGCAGAAAACTGCAGTCATTTTCCCTTTTTTTGTACATTTTATGCAATTCAGATATTGCTTCAAACATTTTCATTATTATTTAGAATATTTTTATCAATATGTCAGTTTCAGACATTTCGTTTAATAAGAAATTTGTTTTGAGCATTCTGAGTACATTGTTTTATATTTGTAGCAGAAGAAATCATTTAAGTGAGTTTTAGTACCTGGAATTTGTTTGTGACCTGTTTTGTGAGTCATTTGAGTAGTAGGGATGATCCACTCCTATATATTCCTCCAACTATAACCGGTTGCCTCATGACTGTGACTCTGGATCCCATTCTGACACCATGTCATTCTTTCTATGTGCATTAAGAAGAAGTTGAGGCTTGGGTGTTCATTTAAGTAGTTTATTGTATACAAACACATCAGAATGGATAGCAGCAACATTAAAATTAAAATTAAATGAACAATTTAACTAACCGACTGACTACATACATACATGCTCTCACTCTGGCTGCTTACTCAAAATGGCACTCTTACTTGCACGTGCTCACTACTTATATGTTGACTGGAAAAGTATCTACATAAGCCAATATCAATGGGCTCTGGCTGACTAAGTTTACAGATGACTGCAAACTAGGAACAGTCATTGAGTCCCCAAATGACTTAGTCATCTTGCAGGAAGGTTTGTCTCAAATAACTGGTGTCAGAATCATGGTCTGAAACTTAATGCCAAAAAATACATTATTGTATTTTTTGGGAAGACATCTACCCCAGGGAAATACCACACTGACAATATGCCTCTAAGAGTTGACCCACTTGTTTGGGATTTGGGAACTTATATGGACAATAACCAACACAATGTAAAGTCCTCATTATAAACCCTGCCAATTAACTTTTATCTAATAGGAACAACATTCAAGTTAAAATTAGTAAGATAACTTCCTTTTGCACAACGAGCTTTGACCTGACATGAGTTTGTTCACAAACATAGTAAACTGCAACTTGAAACTGTCAGTTTCAATTAATCACCAAGGACAACAAATACAGTAATGTTATAAAAATGCAAGCAAAAGTAAGAACAAGGTAAAATAATGAAGTAGTGTTTTTTACATCTGAAGAAGTTCATTGAAATGAAAATGCAGTGTGATTTTAAAGTGTTTTATGTATCTGTTCTTTGGTGCTGTTACAAGTTTTGCTTAGAGGATTAAAGCATGATTTTTTACCATTTACTGCCTGATTCCCCTTCAGCTGCCTTTCTTTTGATTATTGGTACTTTTTGGCAACTGTTTCTCTGTGTTTGAATTTCATGAACTTATGTAGACAGTGACCTAACTTTTGAACAACATGTGTCGTTGTGATAAGAAAGCCCTTCTATACTGCCCAGCTTCTAAACTAAGGGATTGTGTCTAGATCCAGGGATGTCATTGTCCCTCTTTATTCAGCCCTCATTAGGCCAGTCATTAAATATAATGCCCCCTTTGGCAAGTATCTGTCCAGATACATGCAACAACTGGATGCTCACAGAGATACCTTATTAAAAGGATACAAAGCCTAAACAACATGTCCTACATGGACCGACTCAAATCCCTGTCACTGTACTCAGTATCCTAAAGACTGCTAAGAAGTGACCTATGTCTGGCATACATGGCATCCTCCGATCCATTAGTGATGGATTGACTGCACATCAGCAAGTCAGATGGCATCAGAAATACTTCATCTAGGGATCTAAACCTTTTCTGTAACATCAGCACAACAGTTTGGAGGGACAGGTATATTTCATGGAGGATACCACAGCCATGGAACAGACTTCCCATCCACATAAAACAAAGTTCATCCCTGTCTATTTTCAAGTGCAACTTAGATCTATGGATGGGAAACATACAATTTACCACAGTACTGCCCCCGTACTATTAATGGACATATGCAGCTCCTAAATGGTTTATTCCATGAGTGGGTTCCCTCATATTATCTATGGCATGATCTCAGTTATTCTCATTAGGAGTAATATATAATTATCAACCATGGGATGGTTAAGGACAATCTATAACCAAATGGGATAGGTTATTTTGAGCATGAAAAGGGAAATTAGCTAAGCTTGAAATGGCTCTGAAGGGTAGCTAGCCTACTACTTACCTACGAGCCTATATCTTGAAGGATTACATAACTATCCAGAATGTCAAGGCTGAGTGATATCCTTCTGCTATCATTTGCTAAGGTTTTGAAAGCTAAGCATAGCCCTCATCTAATATAATGGCATACTATTCAAGATAGGCCCCAAAATTTTGATCAGACTATAGCATATCTCTGCAATAAAGCATTCCTTTCATAAAATTCTTTGAACACATATTAAAACATTGACTGCATCACCCTAATAGATAAAAACAAAGGATCCTAACTGCAAATCTTGCTTGTTAGTAAATTGGCAGAAGGGACTCTCATTGTCTAATGGTTAAGGGGAGACTATTCCAGAACATGAATACCAATAAAGTGACATAATCTTTGTAGATGTTCTTGGTGTTTCAAGTTTGTAGGAGAGATGATGAATAATGAATGTCGAATGCAGTGGAACAATAACTTCCTTGGACCTAAATGCCATATCTTTGTTTACAAGTTGCACAACCTTTCTTTACAAGTTGCACAGCGCAGAATGATTAAGTTGCACAACATAGAATATTACTTTGCTTTGTGTTTTGCAAATCTATCTCTGTTCAGTATTAACAATATCAGCTCTAGTTTTCATAAAACCCATCTATTTTAAGTTCTAAAATACATTTGTTTTTATAAAGATGCAGTGTCTGGTAATGGTAAACTCAAAGGCCACATGATCAGAGTTTGAAAGTGATGTAAATTCCTTGAGGTAAACAGTAGGGTCAAGGGTGTTAGTACCTGGCTTACAGTTCAGGAAAAAGCTAGTTTTCTGTTTGGTACACCAATATATAATCTTATCTATGACCACTACTGTCCTCCTCTCAAACATCTACTATAGTTTAGGAGCTCTTTCTATGACCTTAGGTATTCCAATGACTCTCTCTCTCTTAGTAAGACTCATTTCACTCTGTCATTTCCAGAGAATGCCTTCACCAAATGTGTCTTATTAGCATGAAACTCAGTACCACAAGAAATAGGATATTCTTCCAACATCAATGTCTCTCATAAAGCTCTTAAACTCACATTATACTTTCTTAACAGTCCCACAGCTTTGACAATTATGGCTAGAAATAACCCCCACATCTGCTTCCAAATGAATCCAGATTACTTTCCTAATGCATTTTATTTGCAGAGTAATAAAATAAACTTTCCTTCCCTAACCTATTCATCAACCTGTCCCCTTCAGGATCCCTTAAGGCCACCCCTGAGCCACTCACATTTGCAACTCTCCTCGAAGTATCACTAACTTCCTGTGTTTTAACTGCATCTGCACCTTTCATAGATTTTTCTTTCACTTGTAGATATTTCAGATTCTCATCTAGCGTCGCATTGCTTAACATTTTCTTTGCTGCTCTATACCTTATCCCAGAAATGTCTGGAATACTTACTTTCTCCCTTTCTGTTCCTTAACGTGCATCTGTATGTACATCACTTGAATGCTATGCTGTGTTGTTGGCTTAGAGTTTGTTTGCAGAATCCTATTTTATTACTATTTCTTTTATTTGCAATGTCGATGATCTGTTTTCTTGAGTCAAATCAAATGTCATTTGTAATGTCTTTAATTCTTTGTATGCTGTTATGATGTGCCATGCTATTTTGTATTGTACTGATTTATTGTTACTGATTTGTTTGTCAATATGGCCCGAGCCATTCATGAAAAGAGTCTTTGGACTAGTGTACTTACCCAGTTAACAGATATACAAATAAATAAATAAATAAGGAGTAAGTCTAAGGTATTAGAGTTTCTGGTAGGGACTGAAGTAAAACAATAACATACAAGTTGTGGCAGTTTCATAAGCCAGGTACACACTACCCCAGCACATTTTCAGCAATAATATTCTCTGTTTTCATTTCCCAACATTCAGTATTCTGTCTACTCACTATTACAACAACTTAAATACAGCAGAATTAACAGAAGGTCTGCATTAACAAGTGCAGTAGTTACATTAGCTGTTTTAGACTAGACATTGGTGCAGACTGTAACATATCTGCTAAAATGTTTGCAGTACTGAGATTAAAATGGAGATAACTGAAGCTGTTGATGCCTAAGTTTTGTATTTATTCTCATCATTATAAAAAAACATTGAAACAGAATGTGATTACAAGTAACTATGCAACATACAAAATTCAGTTTCAGTTAGCCTGCATGGTCAAAGGAATTTAGAGTGTAATTGCATAGTTATTGTTGGGATCAACATATTTGCAGACTGATGACTTGTTAATGGTTAGGCAAATCCAGGCACTTGTTAATGAGTAGGACAACTTTTTATTTGTCTGGATTGTTTACCTGGAATTCATTGCATTCAGTTAGATTCAGCAGTGCTACCAGTAATGAAAGTCTCAATTACTTTGAGGAGTTGAAACTCATGCAGTGTAAGGGTAAGACATTAGAAGCAGAATGAACCTACTGAATGGGTTATCTTATGCTTTTTGTTGCTAAAAGGGATAAAATTCATATTTGTATGCTCCAAAAGGCTCTGCATAAACTTGCAAAAGAACACTATCCACTTCATGTAGTGTAGACTACAAAAAGACCTTCTACAAACATTCAGTGTCATTTTTTAGAGATAATAGTTAAGCTAATTATTTCCTAACAAATGACATACTACCTCCAGAAAGGTGGTCACCATGAAATGTTTTGTAAAAACATGCTACCTCCATCATGACTGTCTTTCTCTGCCCTTCATCCTAATTTTTTTCTTGTTTCCTGAAATATTTAAATTCAAAATGGACTTCATGTATGTACTGTAAATATTGTAAACAAATTTGGTGTTACTCTTAACACTATTCTTAACAATGTTTCTCTGTACATAAGGCTCTATAACAAGCTAATAATCTGCAAAAAGCATATGCTTGTTCCAAGACCCTTTAAAAAATATATTGCATTTGAACTTATGTGTTGCATGCTTCCTGATTATTCACGTGGTTTGCTTTTGTTTCTGTATTTTTGAGTCATGGCTCAAAAGGGTCTTCAGATAAGCCCACCTACCCACTTACCAAACAGTAAGTAAGTAAGTAAGAAGTAAATAAATAAATAAATAAATACCTGCCATGCCATGATCAAAGTATTTTTTCTGAGTTGATATGATCCAGAGATTTTAGCAAAATAAGGTGTATCTTCATCATCATCGTCGTCATCATCATCATCATCATCACCAACCCCATTTTTCACATTTTTCACATGGTATCAGGGTGTCAGGTCAACAGTTGCCATCTGTTTTGACTGATTGCCATTCTTCTACCTTCTTCGACAGTCATGCCTCATTTCCATTTGCTTTCTTTCTCTGTGTCCCAAATCTTCTTCACCAAATTGTCTTCTGCTTTTCTGCCCATGTGCCCAAACCTCCGTAATCTGCAGTTACATTGGTTTTTGCTCTAATGTCATCATTTCTTCATCTGTCCCACAATGTGCATCCTACCACCTATTTTAGGCACCTCATCTCCATTACCTGTAGCTTCCTCGATTTTTATGCCTTTACTGCCCAGGTTTCTGTACCAAATAGTAGTAGTGGTAGCACCACTGGTTTGTACACCTTACTTTTCAGCTTCTTTGGCATTTTCTGTCATACACTAGTGCTGAACTGCTGGAGTGGCCAAATCAGCTTTCTTGGGACCTTGTCATATGTTTTCTCCAAGCCTAGGAATGCCAAGTTGGATTTTGTCCTCATATCTAGCTTCTTCTCAATTGTCTGTCTCACTGCAAACATTGGGTTGGTAGGACTGCTTCCTAATCTGAATCTTAACTGCTCATCTCCCATCTTACATTCTACTGTTCTGCATATTTATTTATCAATCACCATCTCCAGAAATTTCATTCAGTGTGACAAGAGTTTGATACCTCTGTACTGCCCACAGTTGTGAATGTCCCCTTTGTAATTGTAAACTGACACTAGCATACTTATTAGCCAGTCATCTGAAATGTGCCTTTCTCTCCATGCTGCTATGAATACCTTCAGGAGCCATTTCTCCCTTATCTCTCCCAACATTTTTAATGCACATGCTGTGACCTCATCTGAGCCTGCTGCTTTCCCTGACTTCATTTTCCTTAATGCAATTCTTACTTCCTTTATGTTTGGCTTCTCCTCATATTTCAGCATAGGCTATGTCTGGGGCAGTATAGCTTCTGTGGGGTTTTCTTCATTCAGAATACTCCTCCCATCTGCCTTTGATGTTCTGTGTACATTTGTTGCTGATATCCCTTATGAAAGTTGTCTGAACATCTTCTTTATCTTTCTGTCTTTGCCTTGAAACCTAGTAGAGTTTCTTTGGGCCATCTATTGAGTCACTTTCCAAAAGCTGTTATAGTGCCAATGATGCTTTGTTCTTAGCTATTAAAACTGCTCTCTTAGCCTCTTTGTTAGCCAAGCAGTATTCCTTCATAGCCTGATCTGTCTTTTCTATCTTCCACTTTTTCCAGTACTCCTTCCTTCTTTTGATGACTATCTGGACTTCACATTCCACCATCAGCTTTCTTTATGTACCTTATTTCCATACTTGGATCAATTGCATATCTGTTCTCTACTCCTCACACATCCTGTTTTGAGGAGCTACCATTCTTCTTCAATTTCACCTATTTCCTCTTCCTCCAGAACTGCTAGAGCCCTGAGTCTCTCCTTGAATGCTTGTATTTTCCTTCCAGTAAACTTCCAGGTCTTCAGCCTAGTCAGTGGTGACCTTAGGGCCTTCTCTGACCACTGCTTGCCACTGATTGTGGCTACCAGTGGTTTATGCACTGTGCTGACTGTTTCACTGGAGATGACTTTGCAATCACTGATTCTACCCCTGTTTTCTTACTAGGTGGAATTTAACCTGAATAACATATTTGTCACTTTTGTATGTGATCTTGTCATTGTCGCCTTCACTGGAATATGCGTTGGCCACTATCAAGCCATTTGCCAGACAGAAGTCTAGAATATTCCTGTTGGCCCATCCTTGTGGACCCAGGCAATCCTCATATCCTATTCTGTCTGTTCCGATATGTGTATTCATGTCACTCAGTTATCAACACCAATGCATGTTGTCCTGATTTCAGCTAGTAGATCCTGTCACTGCTGTTTGACTGTACTCTTTTTCTTCACTATCATGACCCTGCTGTGGGGCATAGGTTGCAGTTATGAATACTGCCCTGTCCTTACACTGGAGTATGATTGCCATGAGTATGTTACTAATTCTGATAACATCCCTCACTGTCTTCTGAAGTTTCTCCCTTACCATAATTCCCACACCATTTCTAGTCTGTCCTCCTCCTGAGTAGTATTGTCTGGATCCCATGCCAAGGGGCTTTGCCGCACTGCCCTTTTGTCTTGTCTCCTGGATACATAGGATGTCCTGGCTTCCTTGCTACCATCATGTCATCTACTTCCAAGCTGGGTCCTGTCAGTGAACCTACACTGAGTATAACAATTCTTAGTTCATGATTTGCAGCTAGCTTTTGCTCAACAGAGCTATCCCAGGTAACTCCAGCTGGGCAACTGTATATAAGCTGGCCAGTAGCTTAGGTCTGCTGGGATTTATGGTGGGCACACACTGGAAAATATGGGCTCACAGACCCCTCCCACCATTAGCATGGATCCCTTGCTTAGGTCACAGTAGACCAGGTCCTCAACCCACTAATTACTGACAAATACCTATGCCCATTTGGCAACATTAGTCAATATGATAGAATCATGCAGAGTCAATTTTTACACTGTCAAGTGGGTAGCCCTGACAAGGAGAACCACAGCAGATGCCCAAAGAGGTTGGTCTGTACAACACTTCCCCTAAAGGCACCATTTATCTCTGCACCTATGCTGTTGTGCACAGCTCCATTCTTGTGTGAGTTTGAGGTGGAAACACTCAGCATCTTTTTTGGAAGATGAGGGGAAGCCCACAGAGACACAGGGAGAACATGCAAACTCCATACAGAAATTGGCCAAAGGTCAAGCTGAAACCTTGTAACTTGTGCATGGGAGATAAAAAAACTTAACTATTATGTCAACTGGTCTCTAGGGGCAATGATTAAGCCCATCATTTGCTGTCAAACCGCATACTACATAATCAACCCTGATGAAGAAAATTACCAGCGACTTACCCTTATCTCGCTTGTGGGTCTTTGGGTTGTGGGAACAGAGGTATAGCTAGCTATGGTGGTGTTCAGGCACCTCCAGTCAACTTTAAGTTGAGGACCAAAAACAAAAAAAAAAAAAATTGCAACCGCCACAGTTTGTGCCTAACACTGAGCACTGAAACTTTATTAAGAAGATATGATTCATATGAAGAAGCTATGAAGTGTAAAGAAAGAGCCTATGATGTGTTATACTTAGGTTAGGTTATAAAAGAGAGAGGGCACAGAACAGTGCTGTGTTGGAATAGTAATAGCATTTTTTTTTTGTGAGAGCTTTTTGTTTGTATAAGGGAGTAGGTTTAATAGGATTAAGAGTATTTGTAGTTGCTAAGTGATTGTGTGTAGAAAATGGTTTGGATTATTGTATTGTGTGGGTAAGGTTTTGTGGGAGGCGCATGGACATTATGCATTCATGATTATGGAGGTTAGGTGGAAATGGGAGTAAAGTGGGGAGCAAATTGAAGCTGTTTGTAGCATGGCTGAGCAAAGTGGGACTAGCACCCCGCATCCTTAGTGCTAGGAAAAAAAGCAGTCAGTGGCAATGGAGAGAATCCTTGAGATCAATGGTCAGATATCCTCACCCAGGATAATATTTGAGCACTCTAAGATCAGAAAACAGTGAAACAGCACACCTTAAAAATCATCAGCAGATGGCAGGGAGGAAGATTAAGTGCAGGGATTTACTTAAAGACAAAAATACAGATTCCCTTGCAGGGGTTCTTTGTTTGTGTGAGAGAAGTCTTTGAGTTACAGGTCTTAGGACATAACACTTCTTTCAGCATCCTTGTATGCTGAAAGTGACACTCTTACTTCACATGCTTGCAGTCAATATCAAAGTGCTTGTCTGAACAGGATCATGAGGGTGCTTAAAGCCAAACAAATTCCCTAGCAGGAATCCTTTGTTTGCTGTGAGGGAAGTTTTTGTGCTTTTGTGCTACAGGCTGTAGGACATGCTGTTTCACTCAGTATTCCTGTATGGTGAGAGCGCTGCTCTTACATTTCTTGCTAATGGTAAATATTAGATAGGTTGCAGAAGTAGGATCATGAAAGTGTTCATAGATGAAAGACAGATTCCCTATCAGGAGTACTTTGTTTGCTGTGAAGCATGTCTTTGGGTTACAAGTTGTAAGACATGCTGTTTCACTCAGCGGTTTTGTGTGTTTAAAGAGCCACTTTTACTTTCCATGCTTATGGTCAACATAAGAAAGGTTGCCCAAGCAGAATCATGAGGTGGATTAAAAAGTCTGTAGTCAGCTGTGGGCACTTCTTCTGGTAAAAACAGTGCATGTAAGTAAAGGGAGATGACCTGAGAATCACATTTTTTGTGGTGGGGAGAGGTCTCTTCATGACCCCCAACATACTGCAGTTTATGCAGTATAACTCAAAGACCACACTGTCTGAAGCACATGACTGGGTTACCAGCAGGAGGTACTTCCTCCTGCTACCTTGCTACACACTGGCTGCCCATTTCAAATCAGAAAAACAGATCAGTACTTGAATCAACACTCCACTCATTTCTGTTTTAAATTATCAGCTGCAAATGAGAGAATGAACATGGTAATTATAGGTTCATAGGTAGGTACTAGGCTATCTGCACAAGGGCATTTTTAAGCCTAGCCAGAGTGTGTTGGCTTTCGCCACCCCATTGTTTAATTAACTGAGCCTCTGTCAAGCAGAACCAATGAAGTGATCCCAGGGGTGTATTTTCTGTTACCCATCCACTCGTCAAGGCTTCTCTTGAAGAGTGTTAGTGAGGGTATCTGCCTAATGTAGTTAGGAATTTTGTTCCAAAGCATGGGGAGTCTCTTTGACAGGAATCTATCCCTCCAGCATGTTCTATTTATTGTTGTGGCGAGGTTTAGCTCACTAGAGTGCATGGCTCGCAGTGACTTGCATTTCTTTAGGTTTAGCATGTCAATTAATTCTGAGTTGGACATGGCTTTGTAAGTCAGGCAGAGATCACCTCTGAGTAAGTGATATGCCACTGAGTACAGCTGGAGTTTTTTCAGTTGGGCTGCATAAGACATATGCTTGAGGCCAGTAATCCTCTTGGTGAGGTGCTTTTGTGATCTTTCCAGCTGTTGGAAGTGTCTTGTGAGGTACATCCCAAATGCGGCATTGTACTCTATGATGGGTCTGATGAATGACGAGTAGAGGGGCACTATAACCTCTTTATTTCTAGATGCGAACCCCTTAGTAATTAGATGGGCTACATAGAAGGATTTCCTAACTACTTTGGCAATATGATTTTCAAAGGAGAGATTACTGTCTACCTGGGTCCGCAGATCTCTTATTACCTCTTCTGTATTAAGGGGGCTGCCGCCTATGTGGTAATTTGTGGGTGTTTTGTTTTTCCCAAATGGGACGACTATGCATTTTTTGGCATTTAGCTTGAGGCCATGACTTTGACACCAGGTGTCTGTCTCAGTAAGGCCTTTTTGAAGTATGTCCGTGTCAGCCGGAGAGTCAGTTATGGCTCCCAGTTTGCAGTCATCGGCGAACTTGGTTAGCCATAGTCCTCCTGTGTTTGCCTGTACTTCTGAGAAATATATGCCAAACAGTAGGGGTCCCAGATCCGAGCCTTGTGGGACACCACTTGTGACTGGTTTAGAGTCGGACCTGGAGCCCGCTATTCTTACTGTGTGAGTTCTGTCTGTAAGCCAGTTGGCAACCCATCTTGTGACGTAGGGGTTTATGGTCAGGCTGGCGAGTTTTTCTGTAATACCCGAGTGAGGATACATTCTATTCATTATATAAATTCCTAAAATGTAATACTGTCAACATTATACACACTTCCCACATCTGCAGGCCATTACTGATTCTATATTTGGTGAATTTTGTACTGGCAGAGTTTGACAAATAATTAATTTTTCCTTCTCACCTTTCATCGTATACTTAGTGCTGCTGTTGGATACATTACTTGTACTTCATTACACTAACTCTAAGATCCTACACATTAAGCCCATTCCTTTAACTGTGCTAACTTTCTTCTTATCCTGTCTTCTGCAGGTTCTGAACTGACTGTTTTTGCCAATCTCTCTGTCATCTGAAAAGAGATATCTGCTGCTCTAGCCCACAAATCCCATTTCAGTATCACTTATTCAGATATTGAGAAGGACTATAGTCGTTCACAAGCCCCGTGGTGCCTTCTTTACTATTATTTTTTTATGTGGATTCCACTTATTGATGCCACGCCCATCCTGTTTTCTACCAGGTTAAGCTAGGATGCCATTCTGAGCTCCACTCTCCACTCCAAGGCTAACTAAATTGCATAGTAATCTTGTCTGAGATTATTATTATTATTAAAATCTAGGAGGACTGCAACTGTGCTATGTTCTTTACTTAATGATTTAGTTATTCAGGCAAAGATCTTTATTAGATTGGTCTGAAAAGACAATGTTAAAGAACTAGGGCATGTTGCTTCATAACCGCATAAAACCATATATGTCCATTGTAGATGGTGTCTGTGATTGTACTGGGCATTTCTGCTTCCTCTGTTTTGACAAAGATTATAGATGTTAATTAATACAAGTCCATATGGCTACCCCCCCCAATGATATGAATCATTGGAGTGTACTGTCTTCATTTTATCGATGACTCACAGACACAACAGTAAGATATGACAGGAGACTAGAGTGCATTCACTAAGGATATTGTACCAGTGATACTATATATAAGCTTATAAATAAAAGTTAACACAAACAGTACAAACACAACAGTGCAAAGCCCACCTTAATGGATGAGCAGCTTTTCAGCACACAGAAAGTGTAAGTTCATCCTGAAATTAACCTCCAGCCTATATTTTCAGAATCTTAAATCAAATTAAATGAAATGTTCAGTACTGAATCCAAAGCTAGTAAAAAAAAAAATAAATCAAAATCAGAAAATAAATTGAGTATAAATGTATTACTTCTGAGACCAAGAGTTTTGCTAACAGTAAAAGCATTTTTTTTTTCTGACTCTTCCTTCTGGAACGTTATCAGACTAAATAAACCGAATACATATACCTTAATTTAGTGAATTAAATCCAAATCACATGTTATACAATAACCAGTAAGAATCTTGAATGAATGAATATCTGCTAATAAGAAGCCTGGTTTAAATTAAACTATCAATTTTATAAAAAAAAGAGAAAGAGAAAGCTTCTCATACATTGATTTTTTATACTTTTATATTTATTCATTCTTCACAATTCTTAATCTTTATTCTTCTGTGCATAGCCTTAACTTGTTCTTTTTTTTTTCAAGAACTTTATTCAGGATCCTGATTAATATTTGTATAATGTGATTTGGATTTAACTTGTTTATATCAGTGTGTATGCATTATATGTTAATTTAGTCTATTGAAATTTCACAAGAAGTAAGAATAAAACAGCTTATTTTAATTTTCAACAAAGGTCATTGTTTCCTAAGTGGTATAACTATATTTATTTCTTTTTCACTTTTCAGAGTCCTTACTTTCAGGTGGGAGTTCAGGTTCCCATTATAACAGAATGTGTCATGGACCAATAGGAAGAGCTGCGTATTGCATTTAATATATAGTGCATGATCCTACACTGCCTGGATTTTCTTATAGGCTAGTTTATGACTATTTGACCATGCCATACCCATGCTGTCATCCAGTCATGAATCACCAATGTATTTCAATGGACAGAACTGACTCTTAAAGCTATAGAGAGTCTTCCATTAGTTTACAATTACATGCAGATGTTTGGTCATCAAATCTGTAGTAATGAAAATTCAGATTGTGAATATATGATGAAGGACAACATTCTGAACTTTCTTCAAGTTTTAAACATTAGTGACACCAAGTTTCTTAAAGAAAATAATGGGCCAGTCATGCGAGATCTGAAACCATAATTTATTACATTACATCATACTGCATTACTTCATTTTTAATGTGAATTCAGATTCACACTCATGACCAAACCACACCTGTCATTAGTGCTTACTTGTTAGTCCAACTTTCTTTGTTGTTACACATCAATAGATTTGATTCTATCTCCCCTTTAACACATGAAAAAAGCAATTTTCCTATTCTGTCTTTTTCTCTGACTTCTCCTTCTCAAGGAAAATTTAATAGTTTAGACTGTTTTTGACAGGTGTCTGTAAATCTTCCTCAGGTCAGTATGTAATTGTGGTCTTGGACTTAACTTGAATGCCTTATTTCTAATCATATCCATTAATGTTCTTCTGCCTATCCCTATTTAATATGTCCTCTGCCACTGCTGAACTTTTTGCATTGTCACTTGTACTTTTAGTGTATACAGAAATATAATGTATTATTCATCAATGGGAGTCCACCCAAAGATGTCTTAAGCTTTGAAACCAGTATGGTCCTGGTTATGTGTGGATTCCCACTGATGAAATCAAAGTATTTCACTTTACTACATTTTTCAATATTCTTTACATTTTTTACATGCTACAGAGTGCTGACCTTTTGGTGGACTGATTATGATCAAACAAACCCAGTTTTATTTTTTTGTACCACAAAGAGCTTTAGCTGCCCTGATGTACTAACAGCTAGTGACATAAACAGTGCAGGAGCACAAAGAGACTTAAAACTTTGACAGCTGTAACACACTCCATGTTGATGTATAGACAGTGGTCTGGAATGGTACATCTCTGATAAATCAACAGCTTTAAAATCTGTTAGAAGCTCACTCTATTACAGTGTGTTTGGCAGTAAGAAATGTATTACAGCTTTTAAAGCTGTCAAAGATTTTCAGTGCTATTATATGGTGATTTCCCTGTTAAAACAAACTTTCCTATATGCTGCCAGATATTAACTATTCTCATAAAATTATCATTAAAATAGTACCCAATATCATTTATAAAGGATATTATGCTCAAAAGGACTGATTAACTAATTAGTGTCTTTTTCTTGTTTAAATATCAACTGAAAATTCTTTATTCTTCAAACACAAACTATTGTTGTAGGGGTATAGCATTTTAAAATGTTTTAATATTTATATATTGCTGAAATGTTCAGAAACTGGAAGAATGACACAGATGCAGATGAATATAATGCTGAAATAAATATTATCATGTGTCTTAGCTGAGATCCAGTGTAAAATAGTAGATACTCAGACTACTTTCCGACCCTTGAAGGGATATTTATGCATCAATGCAAGTCATATAAATTAAAGCAAGACATAATATGCTAACTACTATGGTGTTTTTTATTAAAATCCCATTGTATATTATTACAAATCCATTTAAACAAACCCTACAGCAAGGAAGAATATTTGTTGAAGTACAATACAGTTTGAAACGGTTTCCCACATTAATAACAGTAATCTCCATACCAGATAAATTTGGAGTTTGAGTAGCATCTATTTGTTGAAGCACTGTGCACATTTTAAACTGTCTCCCACATTAATAACATCAATCTCCATACCAGATTAATTTGAAGTTTGAGTAGCACCTAAAGTAAAGAAAGAAGTATAGCAACCGACATATATACTAAACTAGGAATATAGCAACCAGCAGATGTACTGAGTAGTCCTTAAATGAACAGTCAGATTAAGTTGAAAAATTGATTAAAACAAAGTGTCTGCTTCTGTATCATGTATTTTACTTGCACCTGATAAAATAAATGATGTATCCACTAGCCTTAAACCTCTTTTAAAGGCAAGTTAAAAAAAAACTTAATTGTTTAAATTATTTGAGAATGTCATCTGGTCTTTTGAAGGTACTAAATAGTGGATTTGAATGAGTTAGTGGATGAAGAAATGTGTTTGCATATTAAAAACTTACCTGCTGTGCTTTTACGTCACAGTAAAAGTAATCTGTTTCTCTGTTTCACTGGACTTAAATTTGTAAATTGATTTCATTTTGCAGTATTCATTGGTCACTGAAATGAATTAATTTATTTTTGTTTGGCTCATACTGCTATATTCTGCTTCATAGACTGGATTAAACAATATGCTTACATTACTCTGCAGAATACAATTGCACAGTGCATATTCTGAGTCAGTTTCCAGTCTGATAAATTCACAATAATAGATTGTTATATAAATTGTATTATGTCTCATTAGATGAGCTATTCAGTTTCCAGCAAGTTGAGACAATCAGTAGTTTGATAGCCCACAAATATCTATGTAGGTTACCAACGAAACAAATATAATACTACCCTGTTTAACAAATTGTATAAATAAATATATGTGTGCATATTTAGCATGGCATTTATTGATTTGTTCTTTCTTATTGGTTGTAATGTTTATGTCATCTGTTGATGACATTACTGGAATGGTATGTTCTTATTTATTTCACATGTCATTAGGAAGAATGGTATAATTTCTGTCTCTAATTAGCACTGGCTAGCATTGTGGGTCAGTGGTAAGAGTCTGTGCTTCCGTCCTGTCTTCTTACTTTATTTAAACTAACTTTTGTATAGATACAGTTATAAGTAACATTGAGAAAACAGCTAAAGAGTATACCAAACAAACACAAATTCCAGAATTCATATGCATGTCCCATTCTGTTAAATAAAAATACAGTAGGAATGTTTTTTGCTGGAATGCGTGTTTTCTTTATCTGTTTGTCATGATGAAGGCAGTTATCAATGGTAAATATTTAAATGTCCCCAACAGACACACTCCTTTAATTTATTCCTTGGTACTGTACTGCATACATAAATCAAATTATGCACTATAAACTGTAGAAGTAATTGCTAACTAATGAAACTATTGAATGGTACAGAAAAATATATAGACCTGTGGTGTCCGAATCAAAGTATCTATTTGTTTGGGGCAATGTTCTGTTGTATATCTCCTTGGAACACTGTGTGCATAATGAAGAACATAACCCCTTCCCCCAAATTAAGAGTAGAGAAGAGCTTCATAATATTTAAAGATTATAACTACTAGGAAAAGCATAATTTGATATAAGCTACAATTGTTATGTATGTCATTCAGTGGATGTCTAGTCAACTTCCATGATGGTATTTCAAACAGCAACTGACCATGCTCTTATGACTAATTCAGTATGTTAGAAAATATTATTACGCATTCCACTGACAGTAAGAACCTTCATAATGGTTTATACCTTGTAGGCATTTTATGTGTTGCTGATTCTTTAAAGACATTCAGATGAAACCTTGTAAATAAAGTGTGGTTTGACAATATGCCATGTTTTGCTAGTAGGTCAGTATTCTGCTGGCATGACATAACTCTTACTTTACCACTTGGTTAATATTTCAGTTTTTACACTTATTCCATACATTGATAACTATGCATTTCTTCTTTGCAGACATTTGAATCTATCAGCTCTCAAGAAACTGATGAATTTGACCAACTTCAATCAGAAGTGGCAGAACTGAGACAGGAGATAAAGAGATTAAAGGTAAGCTACATATTGTGCTATCTACCACATCATCACTATAGTTTGCTGCTTGTACATAGACGAATGTCACTAGGTGGCATGAGCACATGTCCCAGGATGGTAATGCAAAATAAAATAGTAATAACCTAGAGAACAGAGTAAAGAAATAACCTTTTAAATGCTGGCTTGCTGTTTCATTTTAATTTCATTAATACCGTGCGTCAATATTTTCTAAATATCTAAAGAGAAACAAGCAGCAAATAAGTGAAAGTGAAAGCCTACATTAGTGCTACTTCAATCAGTATGGCAGCTTTATTGTTAACTGCAGTAATAGCAGTAAATCTGCCATGTCAATTGTTGTAGCACTGTCAATGAGCAGTTCTGCTTGCTACTGAGCTGTTCTTCTTAACACTTAAATGGCTTTGTTATTGCCTTTATTTTTCAGAGCACACTGCTATCTTATTCTTTTGTATTTTGCTCAGCTGAATCAATGTTTTGTGCTTGTATATGTCTACAAGCCAACACCATAAAATGTGCTGTCAGCTGTTCTGTTAGAATAGATATTAATGGCTCAAGCAATGCCATTTCTTACGCATGTAGGTGCCAGTTTGCAGTCAGCCTGTGGATTGGTTAATGTTTATTCATTAAAATGCAGCTCTACACACTGAAGGATATGGAACCAATATTTCTGCCAATGCATGTGCATTGTTTGTGGTATAGAGCATCAGAGAAATTGGGAGATTTTAAATTTATTTGTCAAACCATGTACCCCCATTTTCTCTGATGTGGTGTAATCTTAGAGTTAAAATATTTAAGTTTAGTGATATAGGGAAAAACGTTCCCTACACCTTAACATTTTTATTTTAATGTATCTTTTAACTTGCAGCCATTTAAATTGATACAGATTTGTAGCTTTCATATTTCCATAAAGTTACCAATACCATAGTTTATAATAAACTTATGTAATATCATTTTTATCCAAAATATTTCAGCCCTTATAGTTATGTGCAATTCATTTTTCATTGGTATGCCATCCCCAGTGGCCCTAATCTTACTTTTAGGTTAATGTTATATGTTGGTGCTGTTTAGGTGATATTGTTTTTCAACCATAGTCATACTTCTCAACCTCTTCTGAACAAAAACAAAAATAATGAGTAAAAAAGGCCCAAAAATCAGGTACCAATTTTAAATATTACTCTTATAAATGTAGAAAGTTAATAAAATAATGTTTTTAATTAACATGCATTTTCCGAAGGATATGAAGTCTGAAATTCAAATGTATGTCATTATTTATTGACGTCAATCCTCAATGATTTTCCAGAAAACCATAAATTTTATGATGAAATGGTTAAAAATATGAGACAAAAATCTGGACATTCTGTGCAAATCTGGACAGTTGAGAGGTATGACCCATAGTTGTCTATGTATAGCATCACAAAACCCATGGAAACAGAAGCAGCATTCATACTTGAGGTCCTGTTAGCCTATAGTTTTGCAGCCATATATTTCTGGCCACATTTCCTCCATGTATTCAATGATTTACACTTGGGAATTGTTAATCACTCTTTGGATCCTTATTTCCATACTTAAATCAACTGCCAATCATTAGCGGACCGGAGGTCCGCTGTGGTGACCCCTAACCGGGAAAAGCCGAAAGACACACACACTGCATGCCTGGACAGAGTGGTGTTAAGGCACTTTTTTGAATTGCATACGATCTGGTATGTTTTTTTCCCTGCATATCAACTATAAACAATTGGATACAGTGTTTAATGAATCCCACTGTTGGGGAATAGTGAAGCTTGTTTCAGTCTGTATTGAGGTCACCAATAATAATAAGCTTAATTTTAAGATTAGTAGTAAAGCAGTAAATAGGCTCTTCTTTTACTCATCCAGACATTTCTGGTAAAATATGTAAACTAATAAACATTGGTAGGTTTACAATGTTGCCTTAGGTTTATGTCAAGATGGAATTCCATTGTAGGTTCATAGGTTCATAGGAGGTTACTAGGCTATTGGCCCTACTGCCCTTATAAGTCTAGCTATGTTATACCCTTGTTCCCTTATTGACCAAGTTGTATGGTCTATATTTGCATCATGAGTCTATGGTCAGCACCGACTGCCCTTATCCAAGAGGGACATAGGTGGCACCCCTGGGATAAATTTATTGTCTCCCATCCAGTTGTCTATGTTATGCTTAAATAAGGTCATTGAGGAGCTCTGTTTTATGTGACTTGAAAATGTGTTCCAGAGGAGTGTCAGTCTCTGGGAGACATATCTGTCTCTCCAGAATGTCCTGTTTTCTGATATAAGAAACTTATGAGATTGTCACAAAACAAGATAGCAGTACCCAGAGCACAATTTTGTGTCTTACCTGATGTCAGGTTATCATAACCTAGAGGCAATGGAAAGTATGTTTTAACCATGTCTCAGATACCATTAGAATGTCAAATTGATATGAGATGATCAGTCTGTAGCTGATTGTATGTGTTTTGTTTCTGACACTTCTTGCAATGAAGTCTGCAAGCTTGAGACATTTGCATTCTGTCAGTGACATTTAGTTAATCAATAACCATTTTGTTGTCTGCAACAGTACGGTTAGGAAAAATATCAACAGAAAGCAAAGAAGCAGATATTCCTGGTACAAAGTGAAGAGCTTAGCACTCTCCTCTTAACTATCTCTGATTCTGCAGAATGTCACTTATTTTGCCTCATTTTTCTTTGCCCTGACCCTTGTAAATTTGTTGATTTTTCTGGATAATTGCAGAGGATTACAGTTAGTTAATAATAAGACATTGTAGTTTCATATTTCTTATCACTCAGAAAGTGCAGGTTAATGCAAAACCTGATGTTCTATTAACTTAAGTGAATTAGAGTAATATTTAAAATATTATAACTGATTTTGGGCCCTTGGGTGCATTATTTATAGCTTTGTTTAGAATTCTTGTGAAAGAAGTTGAGATAAGTTTTTTAAGTCCTTTTTATGGTGGTGTCCCAATAAGCCTTAAGAACAATATACCTACAATGTATCAGTAAATGTATTTGTTTGTTAAAGTCTAAAATATGACTTATTGGGGCCACTGGATTCACTATTTAACAACAGCTTCAAAACAGGCTTTGCATCACTTGAATGGAAGACTGCAACAGATATCCCCCTTCATAAGGGAGTACCATCAACAGATCCAGGAAACCACAAACCCATTAGTCTGAACAGTGTTATTAGCAAAACCATGGAAAGAAGTATCATGGAAATGATCAACAACAACAGAGGAGACCTCCAGACACTGGATCCATCAGAGTTTGGCTTTGTCAAAGGAAGGTCATGCCTACTACACCTGGTGGGCTTCTTTGAAAATGTCAGCAAGGCAATAGACAAGGGTAAAGTGGTGCCTACTGTTTACTTTGATCTGGCTAAAGCACTTGATGAACTATCCTACATAGGAATTGTTAGACTTACAGAACTAGTCATAAACCCCTTCATAATACACTGGATAGCCAGCTGGCTCATGGATAGGACCCAGGAGGTTAGGAACAGTGAGGCTACATCCACAAAGAGTGTAGTCAACAGTGGAGTCCCTCAGGGCTCTGTACTGAACCCACTTCTCTTTGGAATCTACTTCTCAGAGGTCAAAGCCAATGTCAAATTCCTCAGGCTGACAAAGTTCACAAATAACTGCAAGCTGTGAGCACACAGGCCAATGACTGGTGCCAAAGTCATGGCTAAAAACTAACTGCCAAGAAATGCATTATAGCACCTTTTTGGAAGATGGCCACCCCAAGAAATTACACCATCAATAAAATACCCCTAAGAGTTTACTCACTAGTTAGAAATCTGGGAATTCATGTAGATAGTAACCTAGCCTTCAACCTACATGTGCCCAAGGTAGTAAGAAAAGTCCTTTTATGTTGCTCAACTTATCAGTACGTGTATGGCATCTATGTCCAGGAAGGTCATCACACCACTGTACTCAGCCCTCATCAGACCCATCATAGAGTATAATGCCCCCTTAAGTATATACCTGACTAGAGTCATGCAGCATCCGGAATGTCCGCAAAGGTTCATTAAAAAAATATAAAGAGTAAACGCAATGTCCTATGCAGATTACCTGAAAGCCCTATCGCTATACTCGGTCTCATACAGACTACAGTGAGGTGACCTATGCCTGGCATACAGCTTTGATGAACCTTTTGCACATCTGCAAAGCAAACAGCATCAATGCTACTAGATCCAAAGAATTGAATTTTATTTGTAACATAAAATAGGACATGTTAATGAGTCAAATATACATCTCAGAAAATTCCCATTCTCTGGAAGATACTCCCCATCCATGTGAAGCAAAGTCCCTCCTTTGCCATATTTAAGCGTAAGTTGGACCAGTGGAGGGAAAATCATAAATTCACCCATGGTCTGGTGTCTATGTCCCTGATGGACAGAGGTAGTCAGTAATTTATGTTAAAGCCCAAAACTATCTCCTATAAAAACTTCTAAAACATTAAAATTTGTGCAACACATTTTGGTTGCACGGCTAGGCTTATAAAGGCCCTAGTGGTTGTTAGCCTAGTACACACCTATGAACCTATGAATCTAAATGTCAAAGGAGTGTGTGATTAGAAGTATAATTGTCACTGAGATTTAGACAGTGTTTAACTACAGGGGATTTGAAACCTTCCTTGTCAGGGAAGTTTGACCTGCTAACAGTAAACAACATGGTCACACCTCCCCCCTGCTAATTATATATACTGACTCTGAGATTACACAACCACTGAGGAAAGGGAATATTTCCCTACCCAGGGACTGTCGATTTTGCACACTTGTCGACTGGGGTCGATTAAATGGATGTCAACCATCCTCTGTTGACCAAACCAACAGAACCCAAGACAGATATATAAGATAACTTAGCTTTGAGACTGAAGTTGGATGGGGGAGGCGAAAGGGAAGAACATCAGTTTGTTGATGCAGAGGTCCTAAAATGTTCTGATGCCCACTAAGACCCAGAGAACATGTTTGTTGTCAAATGGATTGGTCAGAGTTGGACAGTGAGTTGATAGTGCATATGCTGTGTAAGGTGGAAAAAAAGAAAGGCAGTAATATACAGGTCCATGGAACAGAGGTATAAATCCCTTACTGTGTCCCGGCTGTTCTGTGTTCAACCACAGGCATGAACACTGGTGGGGGCAGATCACAAGAGGGGAATGAGTGAATCGCCCACCCTGGATTGGGGTAGGGAGACAACCTAAGCTTACTGCAATAAAGCAGTGTTATTAGCCTGGCATGCCCCATGCTACATAAATAGTGTTCTGCTTACTTGGAAAGTCATGAATGCATGGAACTGTGCATGAATCTCCCAAAGGCAAAAATAGTGTAGCCTGTAAATCTGTCACAAGGGACAGAAGTTAGGACACACTCCCAGGCAGCAAAATGACACTGCACCAGTGTCCTCAATCTCCTTACCAGCACTGGTATAAAAATAGCCACTTATTAGCTACTACTAAGTCCTACGTGCACTGAATAAATATATTGAGTCATACTGATCTAGAGTAATATTGTGTTTAGGTCTCTCTCTTACAATGTGTGACAAACCACTAAACAGCTATAATATCATAGAAAACACGAGGGTGTCTGCAAGGGTAATGCTTGTTTCTGTGTATTTCACTGTATAGAAAATGATGATAGGAAAAAAAAAACAGAAAAACACAGTATGCTGTTTACATCTGTGACACCACAACAGCTTTCTAATCTGGCATATTTTAAACTGTTCAGAATAAGCCTACAGTTTTTTTAAAATTCTGGGGTACTAGAAAGAAACATATATTCCACCGAAGACAGTTATTGCTGTTTTGTTTATGTGTCAGGAGAAGCAGTGAAAAATGTAAATTTCCATTAAACTGGCCTTTATAAATCTTACAGCATAAATTTTATTACAAAAATTCTGACATACCAAGTAATTTAGAGGCAAAACAGTTCACTGTACAACTAGACAAAAGAAACACTATCTCCGGTTAATATATGAGGGTATTAACAATCGAGGTTTCTGATATACATATATACAAGGGAAGCAACTGATTTTAAACAAAAACATTATTTTAAGGTAATGTTATTTAAGTTAGCTCGTTAGCTCACCTACATACTGTTTAGAAACAGAAGTGCATATGGATAATATTGCTTTCTATACTGACATTATGTACAACAATTATTTTTGCATTTAAATGATGGAACAGTAAATGGATGGAAAGAATACATAATGAAATGGCTACATAGTATTAAGTTTAACTCAAGGATGGATAACCACTTGACTGGTCAGGTCAGTACTGGGATGTTATATAAAATGCAAGCTGATTACAGCTGGCTCTATATAGAATCAGGAAATTGATTCAGGGGTGCATGTGACCTGAAAACCAGTGATCTGCATTTTCTTTGTCTCTTTTTCATGACTAGCCATTGAAACAAATACTATGTAAGAATGCCTGCCTGATTACAGATACAAGCTTGCTCATATCATCAGTCTCTACTTAACAATGCAGGACAAGAGAAATATGCATCGATCACTGGCTCACATTGCATGATACTCACCTTATGGCATTGTCTGTACAACCTGGCAGGGTTCAAACTTGCCTGAGCAGGTGAAAGGGTGCAATAATCGAAAGAGAATGCAAGAGGCACTGTTTATGTTAACAGATGAACACTCCACTTTTGTGATGTTAGTTTTGGCCATCAACTATACGTGCAGCAGCCATTGGAAATGGAACTGTGAATTATCTGTGCACAGAGTGTTTGTTCTGTGGAAAACCAGGGAACATGTTAAACTGCAGCATCAAAAGGGTTCTCTTCAGTTATTTTAGCCATGTTGCTATACAGTTAGCCATTTATTTTTCAAATGTCTTGGTAGTAGTAATTTAATATAGACTTCTGATTACTTTAGTGATTTATTGTGTATAGCTATAAATGTGCTTTCTAGCACCAGGCCCTGTATGAAAATTGGTTGTAACAGTGCATGTGGAGTAAGAGAACATTGGTCAAAATGATTAGCTTTTTCCAAAGGGTGTCAGAAGACCAAGGGCATATTTAAATTAAAATCAAAGGGTCTGTTGTAATTAAAAGGAAAGCAGAAAGCCTTGGGGGAACAGAATAGATTTTCGTTATAATATATGGTTCTGCTGGGAATGTGACAAAGAATAAAGAGGTGCAGAGTAAGCCATAATTCCAGGGGGGAGGGTCAGAGTTTGTAGAAGGAGGAACTGCCAAGGAACATGAGAAATAAATCAGAAATACAAGCTAGGTTCAGTTGTGGTCACCATTAGTCATCTGTCCAGCCAGTTGTAACTATCACAGGAGCACGTGTTGAGAATGAGTAGGGAGTATGCAGCAGAAAAATACATTAAACTGCTTTAAAACACGTTAAATGTTTTCCATTGATAATGACTATGGAAACAAGCAAGGCATTATCTCTTCTGTAGACTGTACCTCTTCAAATGGCAATAACAGTGTCTGATGGCAGAAGAATGTTAAAACTCTTTGAACCTCAGCTTTTACAGCTAAGCAGATTTGCCTGGTACAGTACAGCATTTAGAAAGTGATGCTATAGTAAGAGCAAGTAAATGTTATCTGCTGTTAATTAGGACTGATCTAAAGCATCCTTGCAACACCTTTGATGGAGACCAGGAGCTTCACAGGCATGTATGGTAACCCAAGAAGTAAGAGGGTGGAACAGATATCCAACATGCAGTGTGTAGTAGCATGTGCCAGCATCCACTGACATCTTTGCATGTCACCTTTAACTATATGGAGCTTAACAGCCATTGCCAAATAATGTTTTCTGGCTCATTTCCAATTTTTTTCAATGCTTCCTGACTTTTCCAGTTCTTCTACATGTGTAACCATCTGATTTTACTACTGAGGAGTCAGGAGCTCAACCTGAGAAAAGGTAACACCAGGGAACACTGACAAGTAGCCCCGAGAGGGTTAGGAGGAAAGACAAAAGTATGCCGGTGTGGAATAGGATCAAACCAAAGGAAAAACAATGACTCAAGTGCTGCATGTTTTTATCTAGCTTTAGTTCATTCATAAGAAATGTTAGAATGGATCTATAGCTAAGCAATAGACCACTTTTCATTGGAATTAATTCTATTAAAAAGCACACACTTCCCATCACTAGTGGAACAAAAAAAAAAAGAAAAAAGCAGGGCTTTTTTGGACGGGCAGGTCCCCTGTTCCCTCATACTGCCTTATTTCTAAGAGTACTTCTTTATCTTCTTTTGGCTTTTTCCTGCTTAGGGGTTTCCACAGTAGATCACCTGTCTGCTCATGATTGGCAGTGGAGTTTTACAGTGTTGAGTTGCCAGCCAGCGCCCAACCTTCCACAGAAGGCACACACATGCGTGCACTCATGCCTAGGGCCAATTTAGAGTGTCCAATCTGCCTACAGCATGTCTTTGGGATGTGGGCGGAAACCGGAGCACCTGGAGGAAACCCACGTGACCACAGGGAGGACATGCAGACTCTGCACACGGAGAACCTCTTGCTGTAAAGGCAACACTAACTGCTCCACCACCGCAGATGCCCCCTTATTTCTAAGAGTACTGAGAAAAAAAAAATCTAATTTTGCAGTAATACAACACTGAGGGTAAAGAGAAACTTCCTTACTCTGAACATGACAATTATGAATAATTATTTATAGCTGAAGATAGCTGTGCATTGTTTTCTTTCTATACTGTAGAATGATGTATCATTTTAAATGCCTTGTATGCAGGTTGTCTTTCTTTCAAGACTATATTTAAGGGGTAGTTTTTTCAATCCAACATGGGACAAAATGGAAAAGGCTGATAATCCAGTTAGGTCAAACTATTTCCTCCAAATATCTCCCTCCAAAGCCAAAAAAAAGTAGCTTGAGGGAAAAAGATAGAGAAGTAAACAAATATTTAAGTTTACATCAAAATAAGCAATGTAAGACAGAATATATAAACTGTATAGTAAACAAAAATACTGTACAATAAAACAAAGACATGACCAAATGAATTTTTTTACTTGTACCTGTGTTATAAATACCAACATGCCTCATCAAACAACAAACTAAATCCTATAGCACATCTGGTACAGCTGGAAATACAATGTAAGCTCTGGCAGCATGAGCCAGTGTACCATGCAAACAACAAAACGGCTGCTTTTTTATCTACACAGTGTGTATGATTGTTTATTTTGTAAGTCCTTAAAGCATAAACAGTTGTGGCTTTATAAAGTCAAAAAAGAAAAAGTTGTAAAGTAACAGTCCAAAGTAATACAGTAATACTAACAAAATTATAAAGGGGAAAAGATAGCTAAGGTTTATTAATGCGAATACTCCATCATGCTTTTATTTGCAACACATCATTATAATTATTTAGGCTTATTAACACAAATATGTCATTGAACACATCACTGCAGTTACCCAAGTTTATTAACACAAATACAATACTAAACTTTATTGCTCTTTATTGAACACCAGCAATGATCCGACTCTAGATCTGATGTGCTGTTGTGAACTCTGACAAAGTGCTGTCACACGTGAAAGCTTACTTGTGTATTTTTTAATAACACTGAATAATTATTTATATCTGGAAAAAGCTGTGCATTTTTTCTTTGTACACTGTTATACATAGGTCTATCATTTTAAATGACCTGTGCACATGTTGTCTTTCCATCGAGAATGTTTTTACTGCATATATCGTTATTAAAATGGTGGATCTCAAAAACGTATTAGTTAACACATAAGCACTGTTATTATAGCAAATGTTTACCAACAAGGCACACAAAACATTTTTATGTGTAAATGTTCTAGCACTTCATAGATTAAGGGCTGCAGTATATACTGTCCCGGTATCAATCTTATGTTACTCAGGATATTTGTTACACACATAACTTTACCGTATTCCTTAGTGATGCTACTGAATGTCTTGCGTAGGAATATGTTCATAGACTTTATTGACACAACAGGACTTTCCCTTCATTGACATCAGCTAGGACAAAGTTTAATTCAGAGTTCTAGTGGTGACATTATGGAGAAATTTGAATTTTATAGAGAGATTTATAAAAATGAGCTCAATACATTTCCAGTGATGGGGGTAAGGAATGTTTCGAGGAGATAGAGGCACAACAGATTGTGATGTATACTTTAAAGATTTGTCTAGATAATCTTATGGTAACTGGGAAAGTGGACTGGTAGATTTTGAGCAGTTCATGCCATGTCTCCAGGTAAGAAGACCAAACACAAAGGCAAAGTTTATGCAGTCAGACAAACAGCAGGTCTTTTGGAGCAAAGAGGAAATCAAAGTATGCAGAAGAAAACCACAGGTATAGAAGCAGGGCATGACTCCACAAGGGATAAGCACTAAACATTGATTCTGGAGATGGGAAGTCTAGCCAAAAATAAATAAATAAATAAAGATGGATTCAGGAGTTTTGGAATGGCTCTAGTCATCTATGACTGAACATAAGTTTGGGAGATAAGGTTCGTAACTCTGAACATGAATTCAAGAAGTGAGAGAGAATAACCATGGAAAATGAGCATTAAATGTAAAATTGAAAGGTGAGGGGTTACCTTGACAAAAAAAGCATAAACATGAATTTGGAAGGTGAGAGGGCCAACAATAGGGCCGTGAATTAAATGGGCAGGTAGAAAACCCTGGACAAAAATTATTGAATTTAAATTTGCTAGAGGTGCGATTACAGTACATTTGTTCATGATTTAAAATCTCATAGCTGGCATTTTGCAAAAATTATACAAAAATCTTGATGTTTAATGAAGTTCATTTTATGGGAATTTACTTTTAAGATAGACCTTAACTTTGGTAGTTAGTAACATTTTCGATCAAATCTTTAAGAATACATATATAAGAGGTACACTTGGAGTACTGAAAAGTCACTTTATAATTTCATGTTGGAAGACAATGTCACAGTAATTGTATAAAATGGTGTTTCCTGTCTAAAATAACCTTTTGAAATAAGGTGGAAGGACACGCAAGGCTGTTTATGGGGTGCAGCTGCTGCTTAGATGGTAGTTTGTGCATTTCATGTAAACATTTTATACTTTTAGCAAACTGACAGTGAAGTGCTTAACATAGTTAATGCAAAGCTGTATATTCAACAGTCACTAATGGTTTGATACAACCTTAAGAATACCCATCTTACGGAATCTCTATCATGAAATATAAAGAGTCATTGCAAAAATCCATCTTGGGAGAGAGACAGTTACATAGTTGCTGTGCAAAATGATATTTCCTGACAAAATCATACAATGTGAATGACATAGTTCACAAAGTGGGGCCTACTGATGCTTTTGCTGTCAAAATGTTAAATCATGATGTCATGGGCATTTTTTCAAAGTCTCATAAGAAATAAAAGGAAAACAGTCACAATTTTCTACTGAGGAGTGACAGAATGTCCAAAGAAGGGATAATGTTAAAGGGCTGTTTTAGGTAAATATGGCTTTGTGTTGTGCTTAGTAGTAGGAATGCAGATGGAGGGCTACAGGGATGTGTAATTATGAACAGTGAGTTGTTTATTTAGCTAAAAAAAACAGAAAGTAAGGAAGGGGAGAAACCATGAGGTTATTTAACCTGTTCTAGTATGTTGAATATAACTATTTTGACACTTAGTCATACTGATACAGCATAAGGATATTAGGTAGAGAAGGTGGGTACGTGCAGCGGGTGGATAAGGATGTGTTGGATTTAATTTTATGTTTTTATTACTGTTGTACTTTATTTTAGAATCAGCCTTAAAGCTTGGAGCACTGTGGTCTACCAATGTTCGTCACTGAGTTCTCCTGAATTTAAATGAAGCATATGGACTCATGTCCCGTATTATATGAGGCTATTGGATGGATGTGGCAAAGGCAGTAGCTGGACAGAATTTTTTTTAATTATTTTATTACTGTTTCACTTTATTTTAAAACTGGATTCATGATTTGTAACACATATAAACCAGTTATACTGCTGAGGGACTGGTTGGTCCCAGTATTAATTTCTAGTGATAGATATAGCATGGGGTTGGTGATCTGAATTGGGTGGTCAGAGAGGAATTGTATTCATAGTCTGAAACTTAATGGATACCATTCAGCTCTCTAGTCTATTCATATTGCTCTTCATTTTCAAATTGCAGTCGAGATCTGGAGAATATAAGCTTTGGCAACATGTAAAATATTCATTGGCATGGTGGATTGCAGTGGGTGGAAGAGAGGGTGGTTGTTTGTCACTTTACTGCATTTGACTGTCAGGCTGATTCCTGTGTTGCAATTAGTGGAACTGCATGGCTGCAGTCATCAGGAGTGCTTTGCTGGCATACCTCTCAGGCTTTAAACTTCCAAAATATTAGGAGAGATGACACGATAATGCCAAGGAATAAGCCCAAAACTGCAGCCCCGGTTATCCAAGTTGGATTAGGCCTCTTAGCAGCAACAAAAGCTAGTCAGCAGAGGGAAGGTGTCAGTGACCAAAACCCAGCTTACCCATCTTGAGGGGACATTTGCTGGGTTAACCCCTCACATAAGGACAACAGAGAGCAATGGCCAGTCTTCCACATCTTTTGTACCAGGCTGCATAGGTGTCAGCCAATAAGTATTTGTTACTTCAGTTATGCTTGGATATGGAGTATGAACAATAATCCATGTGCCAGTCTGACAAAGCAGGGATAAATGGGAAGTGGAACATGCCATCAAAAACAAACAAACAAAAAAAAAAAACAAATCTGAGCCATGACAGCTGATGGTCCACCAGTGCTCAACTCTTGCTGCCACTGGCAACAGGCTCCAGCCAGATAGAATGGAGAATGAAAGAGTCATCAAGGTAAATGGTAGGTAGGATTGTCAAGGTGAAGAGGAACCAAAAATCACAGCATGGACTTTCAAAAATCAGAGCAGTGGGACCAAACTTATCTCATCAAAGTTTTGTCTATATGCAAAGCTGTGCCCCTTGTTAACAGTATACAAACTTCATATACAACCATCTGTTGTACCTGTAAGTAAATGTTTACACCAGAAACAAACTCTTAGTGCAGTACATAAGGTGACTGTACCATAAATGCATAACTGCACATTATATACACTTTATCATTATGTAATAAGTAATACTAATAGAACATGATGATTATGATCATTTGTTTCATATTAGATTATGCATAAACACCAAACACACAGGCTCCTTATTACAGCATGTTGTTTAAAAAGGCATATGTAAAGGTGTGGAAAGAGATCTTAGAAAGGTTAACCCCTCACTTAGAAAAGCCAGTACTAAAACGATTCTGCCAATCAAGCTAAGTGTAAATATCACACAACTGTTTTAATCAGTTAAACTTGTATATTGTTTTCTTCATTTAAGTAACCACCTGTCACAGCATTTAATGATATTTATTAAACCCAATGAAATTCATAACGTCCTATGGCATTCAGATAAGTCTTGCTAACTAAAAGTCATGTTGATAAAAAGAAAATCATACCTCCCACATACTTAATAATATTAACAAGAATGCACACTAATTTAAGGCGTTACCAGTGCATGCACTTAGCTAACATAATCAAGCACATTAATTGTTTGGAATCCACCTATTTATTTTTCATGTCCAGCTGAATGGGATAAAATACTTAGTTTACTTTTTGTACTTACCAGTAAAAGCGGACTTAGATGGTAGCATACAGTCAAACTGTGCTTTGACATTATGATGTTAAAATGCTTTACTAGCATAACAGTGACATCTAAATTATGCTGGGCAAGGAAAGTGATCTCTGATATAGAGCCATATGCTTCTACACCAATCAACCAGAAGAAAATGGAGGCATACCCCAGAAGAGTGAACAGCAGAACAACTGTTGGAATAAACCAGGAATTCCGAATTTTCTACTAAAAGCAAATCAGATTAGAGATTCTCTCATTATGTTGAAGTATAACTACTTGCAGCATCCAGAATAACATCTTTAGAAGTAGTCAGTGAGATGAAACTGGATCTGCTGCACATAACTCATGGAAGTGATTGGTGAGCTATGTTTACAACTGGAAAATTGCAAAATCAAGGCAGGACTAAGCAGACCCCAAATACTGGGAGGTACATGTGTAGAAATGTCACCTGCTGGCAAACCAATGTTGTCTGTACACATAAACTCATGAGAAAGTGCAGCCTATGATGAAATGCAGAACTATAGCAGCAGTGAAAGGTTCTGAATAATAATTGTACTATTCTACTGCCAGTTAAGGATCTGAATTATGATTGGAAGGAATTTTCCAGAACATCTTGTTTTCACGTACTTAGAGTCAGTAGTTCTATCATGTTAGCTCTGATTATGTGAGGCTACACTAGATTGTTAGTCTTTGCATTTTGCTGGTAATCTATTCAGAACAATAAATGCTAGTAGATTTACTAATGACAGACTGTAATAAGGAACCTCTTAACACTAAGTAATAATAAAAAAATAAAAAAAAACTGAAATACAGCTGTACTACATGCCAGCTATTAATTTGCTCTAAAATACATTATTGAAGCAAGAAAAAAACTTCAGAGTGAATTTTAAACATCCAGGGAGTCGTATGACTCCTGCTATACATGAATAACAGAAAATCATATATATATATATATTTTTTTTTAGCATATGAACTATAACAAATAGACAAAGAACCACTTTATACAAACACAGCTTGGGACTTTGGGAGTTCTACAAGCTTCTGCTTTAATACTATAAGTTGATAAGTTTCTGTATACTTTAGCTGTCAGTCAGCTGACACTTTCTCAGCCATATTTCTCAAGGAGGCTCTTTACATAAATCCTTGCAAGTAGGGACCATGATCTCCACAACTACAGCATGTATATCAACCCAAAGGTTGTAAACCTTTTCTGTGAATGTCAGTCATGCCCCCAGCAATGTATCAAGTAAGCTGAATGATGCCAGTAACAAAGACAATTTGCAGAAAAAAATGTAGAAGGACATTGCCACTAGGCACATGATGTACACTAAGGGTCATTTGTGAAAATCTGTTAGATTGGTAGCACCTTGAGTAGTATGCAGTGATGAACATGTAATAAGACTTTTACCTGTATGACATTCCATTCTGAAATGTAGCTGTAGTCAATGAGAAAAAAAAATGTCTGTACTGTTGTCCACTTATCTTCATAACAGGAGCTGGACCACTGCACTGATACATTAGCAGTCTTCACTGGGAAAAGCCATAACTTTGCATGACTCTAGTAGAGCAGAACCTGCCATTTGCTATGTCCCTTTAGGCCCATCTTGTGAGGCTCACAGTGGTGGCTCAGTGATTTAAAAATATATCCGTGCAATGAATGACTGATTTTTAATTAAAGGATACTGGATGATATGTTTTGTGTAATTAAATCATAGTCCACCTGGAAAAAGAGAGAGGAGTTTGTAGATGGCTTTCCTTTAAATGTCCACTTTTTTCTTTAATAGATACTTTTAAAAGAAACTGAAGATAGTAAGACATCACTGGAAAATGATGTTCAACACCTCAATCAGGTAATAAAGGAGAAAAGCAAAATTCATCAACATTATATGTAACCTAGATTATTTTCAAGGAGAAGATTATATGTGTGAAAATGCCTGCAAAAGAATATCTGAAGCTCATGTACCCCTAAATGCTGTAGGTAAAATGTATGAAGCTACCGACCCTCTCTTACGTTCAATCTATATAGACAACAAATGTTCACGAATTTAAAATGGAAGAGGATTTCATTCCAAAGCCCATAAAGCCAGACACAAGTGGCTTGATGCTTGATATGTGCAATACCATGCATAGTACAGCTTTAGCTTCATGATTCAAGATGAGACGTCAGATAGGCCAAGCAAAAAAAATATGCGTGATTCTGCCTTTATGTCACAGTGCTCGTTGCTATACTGTGTAAGATGGGTTTGCATCTTTCTCTACCTACAAGCTTATGTTTCTGCATCCCTTTATTAACTGGTTGTTTTAACAGTGCTATTGCCAACGCTCATTACAGTTATAATGTATAAGCAATGCTTTCACAACAATCATTATTTATTTATTTATATTTGTTTACCATGGTAGTGCATTGGTTAGTACTGACCAATATTAGGCTCATCCTAGGTGAAATGCAAAACATTTCACAAACATAAATTATAGAAATTTAAGCAATTACAAACTATTTAAGACTGCTTACATAGAAAAAAACTGTACATACATTGCAGTGAACATGCACAGTGCAATATACACTTAAGCAGAGTGTAATGTAAAATATATTCATTCGTTTTTAACATGGGTCAATCTTCAGTGAATCTTGAGAGATGAACAGACTCAGAAAGGAATGAGATTAGGTGACGTGCTATGTTGAAGAAGGAGCATTTATTTAAAACTCCTCAAAGCATCAGGTTCTACTATGGGACATCCATAAACAAAGTCAAATAATTTATTAAACAATAATGCCCTCCATTTTTTTTCTTAATGTTTGCATTAATCTCAATCTGGCAAGGATTTTATCCATGGTCTCCCTTTCCCTTATAGCAAAAATATGGGCAGTTATCTCTACTATAGCATGCAACAACACAACACTGTCATTATCCCAAAGTAAAGGGGTAAACAGTTTATCCCTAATTGTATTTATTTGCTTGTATCTCTATTCATTTATTTATTTTTCATAAACTGGACATTTTCAGCAATTTATGAGGGAACTTTAGTTAGTGTATATTACTTACAAATTTCCTTTATTGCTAACTCCATTTCTGAGTAACTGAATATGTGCTTTCATTCTTTATAATTTAAATCTTGTATATGTTGAAAATAAATCCTTAGACACTATGTCCTCCCCTTTAGCCCACATTAATTACGCATTTTCAACCATGGATATACACTTCCCATCTGTTGCAGGCAGCTTGGTTGAAATGGGCATTCTAAGACAATGTCGTGTGTTTATTAAAAAACCTTACTATTTAAATAAACTGATGCACTGAGTGAGAATGCAGTTTTTATATTATATTATATTATATGATATTATATGATATTATATTATATTATATTATGTTATATTATATTATATTATATTATATTATATTATATTATATTATATTATATTATATTATATTATATTATTTAAGCAAAGCTCTCACATGAAGCTTCTACAAAACACAAGAGGCTGTCAGTACCACACAACACTACACTAAACCAGTCACACAAAACTCAGACCAAACACATAGGTCTACATATGCTGAGCCTCTTAAAAGTAACTGACATAAATGACAAAAGCCTCCTAAATGTAATGAAGGAACAAGTACTGTCAGCAAGCTGCACAAATTCACAAATACACAACACAGACAGCACCAGTTATGTTCAAAAGCACATAAGGCAAACCACCATGCAATCCAATATCATAGTCATAGATGATTCCTTAGTGCAAAACTGACCAGGCAGTCCAAAGTGATGGTCACAATCAGCTGCCAGAATTTGTCACATGCACTCAAGTCTCTGCATCACAAGTACACATATGACACAGTCATGATGTATGTGGGTATAAATGACTTGAGATGTACTGCCCTGAACCATATGAAGACAATACACGTATTCTGAGAGCTCCATCATGTTTCTCTTCATATGGTTTTCAGTCAAATGTGTTTTCATTCAAACTCTTTCAAACGTTTTGATTTTCAGTAAAGTGCAGTTCACCACACAAACACACACGCATGCATATACATATATATGGTCTAATGGTTAAGGTGCTTTCCTTACAAACACAAGGTGCAGGGTTTGAGTCTTACAAGGGATAATTGGCTAGGCTTACAATGGCTCGCAAGGGCAGTTAGCCTTGTACTAACCTATGAACCTATATATATGGGTCTACTTCAGAATGTCGATTGTTCAGAATGCCGACTTTCATATGGCCGACACCATATGATCGACATTCCGAAAGACCGATATCCTGAAATAGCACCATTTATCTACCTGTAAACACAGTAAAACTGTGTTATCCCCTACACCCCCTGCTACTTAAATATTCTCACTCAGAGATTGCACTACAGTGCAGGAAAGGGGAATGTCCCAGTCCCTCACTGTAGAGGGATCGCTGCTAAAATTTGTTGGCCTTTCAAACATTCGCTCATATGGTGTCGGCCATATGAGTTTGGAACATTTGAAAGTTCGAACAAATGATGGGCTCCCATATATATATATATATATATATATATATATATATATATATATATATATATATAAAATGATTGATATATATATATATATATATATATATATATATATATATATATATATATATATATATATATATAATGATTGATATATATATATATATATATATATAATGATTGATATATATATATATATATATATATATGTATGAATATATATATATATATATATATATATATATTTGTTTTTGTTTTTTTTTAAATTAAAGCACTCCACTGTGGACATTAGCTGCCCCTCCCATCCTGTGCTTCCTAACAGCAGTCCCCCTTTGCATGCTGTTTAACTATTTGAAAGCCCTGCCTGTTTTCCTACTATTATTAAACTCTTTCTCTTTTAAATTCTGGTCTTTCTAAATCCCACATACTCCTTGGTAAAAGTGGTTTATTTTATTTCAGTAAGAAAGCTATGCAAAGCAAGTAAGTCCAAAGTACCTACTGCCTTTCCTGATTTTTTTCTGTAAACTTGCACATCTGTGAAATCAGGGTCAGCCTGCTTCATTTACCCTCACTGCACTCGGGCTCACTTCACTCACCTACCCTACTCCCATTCCTACTCACCCCATCTTTCATTACCTTTATACCTATCCTGGCCACTGCCACATACTACTTAGCCAAACAAAGTCTCCAAGATCACTACCCGGTCAGTCAACCAGCACATTCCAAAGTACACTCTCCTCTCTTATTTCCCTACTAGTGCAAAAAACATCACATAGATTCTGCCCTTCACCTTTCCTTACAATTCTAATAATTATTTCTAAAGCAAAATGCAAACATCTGCAAAACTTCCTATAAAATTCATTCTTCTTATCACACTCCTCCTCACATTGACCAAACTCACCTCCCCTCATAACGTAAAACAGGACTTAAACCATGCCTTCAAATTAAAAACTCCCACTCTTCCCACAACAACACACTACAACAAAGTTAGTTGTTCTAACATCTCATCATTGCTATTCAGTTGTGACCATGCACACACCATTACATTCAAAGTTCTCTTCATTGCTAACCACAAAATAAAACCTTTTTCTCTCAGCCTTCCAAAAAATCTCAAAAGTTACTATCCAACCCTCAAAATATGTCACTCCCTGCTATCTCACAGTGGTGATATTTACCCCAACCCTGGCCCTTCCCTCCCATTGTCTTCTAACATAACACCCCCCACAACCCCAAATACACCACGCTCTACTAGACACCTATTTTTGGCAACAATAAATACACGTAGCATTTGCAACAAGCTCACAAAACTTCATACCTGGTTAGAGCAATACTCCCCAGACATCATAGACATCACCGATACCTGGCTCAAGCCACATATATCAGACATAGAAATAGTCCCAACAGGTTGCAATATACTATGAAAAGACAGGCTTCTAAAAGGGTGTTGGGGTAGCACTAGTCTATCATAACTCATTAAATATTACACCGTTCCCAAGAACCATACCATCCTTTAACAATCTTTAAACTGTCATAGCAGTACTACAAATAAATGAGAATAAACAGATTTCATCACTTCCATATATATTCCACCTGGACAAAATATCCCCACCCTTGAAGATTTTCTCTCCTGGACAGCACATGATATATCCTCTGAAACTGTAATACTAGGAATACAAACATAAATTGGCAAAACGTAGAATTAAACTCCCCAACAAATAGCATTAATCTGTAAAATACATGCAACTTATCACGTGCCCCACCAGAGTACAAAATAAACAACCTGAAACAACCCTTGACTGGATCCTTGTTTCACATCCACACAAGTTCACTAACTCAGGTTCCTTCCCCGATTCTCTGAGTTATCATCTACCTGCTTTCACATATAGAACCCCAACCCAGGTACCAAACCCCCATGTCTATAAAACAACCAAAAACCTCACTAAGTTCAACCCATCAACATTTAACAACATTCTAAAAGCCCATAACTGGAGCTTTCTACATTCTCTACAACTAGATGAAGCAGTTAAGTATTTTAACAAAATCTATTTAGAGACCCTTAACTCTCTTGCCCCTACATGAACAAAAACAATCAAAATTAGCCATGCTCCATGGTTAACTAAACCTACAAAACTACTACTTTAGCTAGGGATGGAGCCTGGAAAGTCTGGCCCAGTAACAAGACACTGACAAATGAATCTAACTTTAAAAAACTCAGCAACCAAGCCAAAATACTAGTCATCAATGACAAAAAAATATTTCTCAAAACAACTATCCATCCATAAAAACAATCCCAAGAATTTTTAGAAATCTGTATCTTCTTTCCATCCCGGAACCAGTCAAAATCCATCTCCATCCCCTGACATGACCCCGCAACATATAGCCTACACTTTCAACTCCCACTTTATTGATAATATGTTTAAACTCATTCCTGAACCCCCTACAAACTCAAATCCATAAACCACCAATAACACAAACATCAGGCAAGCAACCATCCACCAATAACACAAACATCAGGCAAGCAACCATCCACCAATAACACAAACATCAGGCAAGCAACCATCCACCAATAACACAAACATCAGGCAAGCAACCATCCACCAATACCACAAACATCAGGCAAGCAACCATCCACCAATAACACAAACATCAGGCAAGCAACCATCCACCAATACCACAAACATCAGGCAAGCAACCATCCACCAATAACACAAACATCAGGCAAACAACCATCCACCAATACCACAAACATCAGGCAAGCAACCATCCACCAATAACACAAACATCAGGCAAGCAACCATCCACCAATAACACAAACATCAGGCAAGCAACCATCCACCAATAACACAAACATCAGGCAAGCAACAATCCACCAATAACACAAACATCAGGCAAGCAACCATCCACCAATAACACAGACATCAGGCACGCAACCATCCACCAATAACACAGACATCAGGCAAGCAACCATCCACCAATAACACAAACATCAGGCAAGCAACCATCCACCAATAACACAGACATCAGGCAAGCAACCATCCACCAATAACACAGACATCAGGCAAGCAACCATCCATCAATAACACAAACATCAGGCAAGCAACCATCCATCAATAACACAAACATCAGGCAAGCAACCATCCACCAATAACACAAACATCAGGCAAGCAACCATCCACCAATAACACAAACATCAGGCAAGCAACCATCCACCAATAACACAAACATCAGGCAAGCAACCATCCACCAATAACACAAACATCAGGCAAGCAACCATCCACCAATAACACAAACATCAGGCAAGCAACCATCCACCAATAACACAAACATCAGGCAAGCAACCATCCACCAATAACACAAACATCAGGCGAGCAACCATCCACCAATAACACAAACATCAGGCAAGCAATCATCCACCAATAACACAAACATCAGGCAAGCAACCATCCACCAATAACACAAACATCAGGCAAGCATCCATCCACCAACAACACAAACATCAGGCATGCAACCATCCACCAATAACACAAACATCAGGCAAACAACCATCCACCAATAACACAAACATCAGGCAAGCAACCATCCACCAATAACACAAACATCAGGCAAGCAACCATCCACCAATAACACAAACATCAGGCAAGCAACCATCCACCAATAACACAAACATCAGGCAAGCAACCATACAAACTCCTTCCAATCATCTTGCATCCCATGAAACTACCACTAAAGCAACACCAGAAACCCATAATTTCTCCCTAAAACCTGTTCCTACTTCTCTAATTCAAAAATTTTTAAAAAACTGAAACCATGTTCCCTGACAACTTCCCCCTAGAATACCTGAAAATTGCTACTGATGCAATAACATACCCCATCAGTATTCTAATAAACTGATCCATCTCTGAATGAACCATCCCACAAATCTGGAAAAATTCCATTATAACACCACTCTATAAAGGTGGTAATACAAATGACCTTGCTAACTATACACCAACGTCTATTCTCTCTCCTCTCTCTAAAATATTAGAAAAGTGTATACATAGTCAACCACTAAACTACCTCAGGGAGAGCAACCTCCTCGCTCCAACACAACATTGTTTTTGCCCATTCCATAGCACTACCACTGCCCTCCTCTTCTTCAGAGACACCATGAACAAGGCTTTAGATGCAGGTCTAATAACTTCAGTAGTTTTGTTGGACTTATCCAAGACATCTAACACAGTGTCACATACCAAACTACCACAACAACTGTCAGAAATAGGCTGCTCCCTACATACACTCTCCTGGTTTGATAACTACTTGCACAACAGACAACAATTAGTAAAATGGCAGAGCAAACAATCTACATATCTCCTAAATGAAATAGGAGTACCACAAGGGTCTATCCTCGGATCACTGGTCTTTAATATTTTCATAAACAATTTATATCTAGTGTCCCTCAAACCACACTTGTCCAATATGCGGATGACTCCACAATTCAAGACCTCCTAAAAATAACCCAAAAAGCAATTGAATCCATAGGAACTTGTCTTAATGACTCAATTACTTCTAAATGCCAAAAAAATAAACTACTTATTTTCTCTGCCAAACAAACCCCATAAGACTTTAAAATTTACTCCCAAGATAAAATGGAAATTCAGGTTGTTCATTCTACAAAACTACTTAGTATAACAATAGACGATAAACCCTCCTATGAGCAACACACTCTTAACACTATAAAAAGAACTCACTTTAAACTAGGTAAACTCTACAGGCATCAAAAGTACATGGATGGACCCAGAAAAATCAAGCTGGCCAAGTCTTTACTTCTTCCCTCCCTCTTTTACGGTACTCACATCTTCACAAACATTCACTGCTCCCTCTTCAATAAGCTACAATGCTACTATTACAAAATTGCAGAATTTGCCTCCAACTTGCAACAACGTGCCCATCATTGCAAAGTTATCAAAATGCTTAATTGGTAGGAATTCTCCCAATACTTCAGTTGCACCCAACTAACTGGCTCACAAACTAGTATATAACCCAGAAAAATGCCCTGCTCTACTGTCACCCTTGAACCCTATACCCCTTCTAGAAATCGACAGTCCACAAATAAACAACTTCTGATCATATCAAAACCAAATAAACGAGAAGGACAAAGCCTATATTCCTATTCCATAGCTAAATTATGGAATGCTCTACCAACATATATTACTTTGTTAGATTCCCTTAATACTTTCAAATCCTCACTAAAAAGCTACCATCTTAAGAACCCCACATGTCCTTGCTTCCTTAATATCACAGCCCCCCATAATCTTCTCCATATTATTCCTCTATCCAAAGCTATAACCAATCACTAATGACCAATCCACCTACTATTTCTCCCTAACTCATTCCCTGGTGAAATAAAGTATATAATGAGAGGGCACTAGTGTATATCTCAGTTTTTAAGGCAATGTACTTAAAATGAATTAAATATAATTTATTTTTTCTACAAGATGCCTTTACTTTTCACCTTTGTGTTAAATAGAAGGTGCTATAGTATTTGTAAAAAAAAGTTTGCTATGATGCAATAATTGCAGTTTATATTTTTATTATATATTTAAAAGTCTTTCTTTCCAAAATTGTATACCTACGTATCTTCTGTAATCTGATGTTATTTTAGTCATTCTGGAACATTTCTCCCTGGGCCCCCACTGAGGTTTTTGACCCAGTGGACTTTCCCGGTCAACAAATGTCAATAAATATATATATATATATATATATATATATATATATATATATATATATATATATATATATATATATATACACAGGAGCGCTACAGAATCCTGAAAGCCCAAAATCCTGAAAGTTAAAAATACTGAAAACTCAAAATCCTGAAAACACACAGGATACCAACATGCACTATATTCCAGCACAAGTACATACAGAAACAAATAAAACTCAAACTATATTACTGTTCTCCAAGTATAAGCAGGGGGAGGCAAGCCTCCCTACACCCACCATGTGGGGGAAACCCCCCCTCACCCCCTGCTACTTTAATATATCAACTCCAAGATTGCACTTAGTGTAGTGAAGTGCAATCTCGGAGTTGATATATTTAATTAGCAGGGGGTGTAGAATGTGCAGCCCCCCACATGGGGGGGTGCAGGGGGCTTGCCCCCCCCAGTATACAGATGAAGGGTAATATGTTTCTGTATGTACTTGTGCTGGAATATAATAAGTGTTGGTATCTTGTGTGTTTTCAGGATTTTGACTTTTCAATATTTTGATATAAGTCCCATAAAACGGAACGTGGAGGCTTGAATAAATAGGCATACACTTTAAAATGCCAAAGCAACAACAGCCTATACGGCTAATCGTAAGTCCATACCAAAAGCAAAATATACCACAGGAGATGAATATCACACAACTCCAGAGTGCCAGGAATGTTCTTTATTCAAATGCAGTAAGCGCTTTCACCAAACACGGCTTCTTCAGACTGTAACAGCATTGATAATCAACAGCCTTTAAATACCTTTCTTAAAACATTAACCTATTATGCAATTAATCAATTAGTACACCTCAAACATTTAAAGTGACCATGAATATATTCATACAATATTTGACAATTTTTATATATAAACTTAAAAATACATATATGTGTATATAAAAGATGATATATATAAAAATATATTAAAAATCTTATAAAACCACATCACTTTGTCAAATACATACCCCATTCATAACATACATATTCAGGGTGTCATCAAGTTAAAGCTTTACATAGCTTCCTTCTCTTTAATACAGATTGAATGCTAACCTTGTCATTCAGGCCAGGACTAAAATCTGCTCTGCACCTGACGATCCATCTAAGTTCCATCTCTAGTGTGTAGGTTTCAACATCCCCCCCTCTCGGAGTTGTATAGATGTTCTGTAAGACAAGGAACGTAAATACATGTGCATCACTCGTTGTCATCTGATGTTTCGCTAATGCATTATTTGCATCCCTAACCCTCATTTTATAATTATGCTCCCTTATTCTCTCTCTTAATTGCCTGTTCGTTTTACCAATGTAAAACGCTGAACAGGCAGAACAGGTGGCAAGATAAATGACATTTTCAGATCTACAGTTTGTCCCTGTCATAAAAGAAAAAATCTGTCCAGTGACAGGTTGTTCAAAGGTGGTACTGTTATTAATGTACCCACATTGATTGCAACTACCACACGCATTGGTGTTAAAACCCGGACTTGGATGTCTAACCCCATCTTTATGGCACAACATACTCTTAAGGTTCATTTTATTTTTATAGGTGTACCTTGGTTTTGGTCCTACAACATTACTAATCTCCTCATCCACACACAACACATCCCAATGTTTCTCAATGATGTTCCTAATATTAAAAACATCACTAGTATAAAAAATTGGAACACTGAGACTGGTATTCATAGTCTTGGGTTGGGGTCCCTCACCTACCTGTGTTGTACTACAACCTCCACTAGAAAAAATATGGACGCGCTATAGTATTCCTCAACCCACTAGTTTCAATATTTTGAGTTTTCAGTATTTTGAACTTTCAGGATTTTGGTCTTCAGGACGCACACACACACACACACACACACACACACACACACACACACACACACACACACACACATAATATAGCTCTTCTGCAGAGCTAAAATTTCTCTCCTGGAGGACATCTTTCCTTCTGGTCATCACTTCAGCCAGAAGAGTCTCTGAGCTGCAAGTGCTCATGGCTGTGGAACCCTTCATCATCTTCTATGCTGATGGGGCATCCCTCAGAACTAATCCATCCTTCATGCCCAAGGTGGTGTCCAGTGTGGCTCTCAACCAATCCATTCATTTGGCCACCTTTTTTCCTAATCCCCAGAACAAGGGGGAAAGGATCCTGCACTCCCTAGATGTGCACAGTCAGCTCAGATTCTATCTAGACAGGACTAAATCCTTCAGAAAGTCCGATCAATTGCTGGTTAGCTTTGCTACAGGGGCAGAAGGTAAAGCCATCTCCAATCAAACCATTTCCAAATGGATAGCACACTGTATCCATTTCTGCTACAAACAACATGGAACGCTTTCCCCCAGGGGATCAGGACTCAATCTGCCAGAGCAGCCTGCACCTCTGCAGCTTTCCTCAGAGGAATCCCCACCAGGGACCTCCTGAAGGCTGCCACTTGGACATCTGTTCACACTTTTACCAAACATTACTACCTGTCTCTCTTCTCCAAATACAGGGCAGGATTTGCCTCTGTAGTCTTGCAGGGCATCCTAGCCAGACCCTAGTTTCCTTGACTGCCTCCACTCATTTCCTCAGCTTTGGGAATCAACCCAAATGTGATGACTGCAACAGTGAAACATGAAGAACATAGTACAGTTGTGTAAACTTACCATAAATGTAGATGTTCGAGTGTATTCATTATTGCAGTCCTCGTTTCCCTCCCTCCATCTTCTCTTTCCTTACAAGGGACATATTGGTATTTACTTTCTACTGGTGGGGTTCTTCCACCAGAACCTGGCTTCTACTTGGGGGCTCCTGACAGGTTAGGGCAAGAAAAACTGATGTAATGGCGTCGGCTGCCTTACTTTATACTACTGATGACCTGACGTCAGTCCTGAAGTGACAGCAACCGACACAGGAATACTAAGCCTCTGGTATTCGGGCCGGCCAAGGACTACCCTGGCAGGGATAACCCAAATATGATGACTGCAACAGTGAATACACTCGAACATCTACATTTACGGTAAGTGTACACAAACACACTTTCCTGAATCTCGTAGTTCTGCATTGTATCCTTCAGAAGTGTTTTCTGGATGATAGATGCAGGAAAAATTTCTAAGCAGGGTGGGTGCAGTGTTTAATTATTCCACTGGCCCTGCTGAGACATCTGTTTTACAACCTGGGAAAACATCCACCCCCACACCCAAAATAGAAAACAACCTAGACAATATCCCCACCCAATTTAACAAATCCCTTTACTGAAACAATCCAAGCCCTAGCTGATAACCAAACTAATACTAATCATCCCACCTCATTAAAAGTATCTACTCCAAATTAAATACTAGATAATAGCACCCACTTCAACTTTCATTCAGTATCAATCAATACCATTCAAAAACTCCTTCAGAAACTCTAACCAACCACCATGGCCACTGATAACCTACCTGCTGAATATCTGCAAATAGCTGTAGAAGCCATAGGTTCTTAGGTTCATAGGTCGGTATTAGGCTATTGGCCCTAGGGCCTATATAAGCCTAGCCAAAAAGGTACCCTGGCTTTCGCCACCCAAAAAAATTATTCTGTTACTATCCTTATTAATAGATCCAACTCAGAATGTATAGCACCCCATGTATGGAAAATATCACATATAATACCACTGCATAAAGGAGGTAACTCCTTTGAATTCAATAACTATCGGCCTATAGCTATATTATCCACCTTATCAAAAATCCTTGAAAGAGTAATACACTCACAACTGGTGGAATACCTGTTAGAAAACAAATTATTATCTACCCAGCAACATGGCTTTAGACCCTTCCATAGTACCACCACTGCACTTCCATCATTCACTAACACCATCAATCATCACAGAAATAATGAACTTCTAATATCTGCTACATTCCTAGACTTATCAAAAGCTTTAGACAAGGTTAACCACCTCAAACGTCTTCGCTCACTCTCTACCTCAAACCTCAGTACCTCCTCTATTACATGGTTCAAGAGCTATCTGTCAGGTAGGCAACAGGCAGTACAATGGCAGAACCAAATATCCTCCCTACTGCCTGTTTCCCTAGGGGTCCCCCAAGTCTCCATCTTAGGTCCCTTACTCTTCACTCTTTTCACCAATCAACTCCCATCCACCACACCTAAAGCCTCCATTGTCCAATATGCAGAAGACACCACTATAATCTGTGCAGCCCCCCAACAAGATCACCTCCTCTCCCTAACACACAAATGCTTTTCACTAGCTTAAATATGGTTTACCAGTCATCAGCTCATTCTTAATCCAACTAAAACAAAATTACTCCTCTTTAGCTCTCATAGATCCTTATCCCGAACAGAAAACTTTGCCATCACCTCCAACAACAAAACTGTTATTGCCCCATCCACCCACACCAATCTGCTAGGTGTACAAATAGACAACCTCCTTAGATTTGATTTGCACATTGCCCAAATCGTAAAAAAATTCACAAAATACTTGGACTTCTCTACCATAACTAACACTATCTCTCAAAGCAATCTAAAACAACAATAGCCAGGACACATCTGCTATCTACCTTGCTTTATGCTTCCCCTGTGCTCACAAGCCTTCATAAAATGGATCTAAGCAAACTTGAATCCTGCTACAATAAGATAGCTAGATTTGCCACCGAATCACCTTATAAAACATATCACTGTGAATCTCTCAACAAGCTTAACTGGTTAAAACTCCCTCTATTACTGCAATTAAATCAACTTTCACTGGCACACAAAATATTTAAACCCTCAGACAAAATCCCAGCTCTTCAACATCTTATACATCCCCACACCACAACTAGAGCCCTGAGATCTAGCACCCAAAATCACCTAGAGGTCACCAAATTTAACAATGAGGCAGGAAAAGCTGTCTATAGTTACTCAATCTCTAAACTCAGGAACTCCCTCCCTACCTACCTAATAACCAGCAACTCCTTAAAGTTCACTTCATGAACAACAGGCTATACTCCTGTCTCACCCCAGGATAAAAACTTTGATTACAACTAACTCCCATACACCACAATAATTATTATTCTCTCACCCTACCCCCAGTCGAATCATGACTTCAGGCAATGAAATGCCTTTAACTCCCAAAAATCACTGCCAACTACATTTACAACAAGTCCAATAACCACTGTATGGCTATGTATAGCTTGTCATATAGGTTCATAGGTTCATAGATTAGTACTAAGCTAACTGCCCTTGTGAGCCATTTTAAGCCCAGCCAGTTATCACTTGTGAGACTCAAACCCTGCACCTTGTGTTTGTAAGGCAAGCACCTTAACTATTAGACCACCCTCCCAACCCTTTGGAATGTATAATGTAATGTCCTACCTAATGATGTTCTTACTTACTTTGAGTGTGTGCAATATACTGTCATTTAATTGGAATGTTAGTTTTATCTGTAAGGAAAGTTAATTCAAAATCTGTAAGATGTTGTGAATGTATGTACTTGGAGCTTTTCTCCCTGGGCCTCCGCTGAAAATGGACCTGTGTCCAGTCAGACTTTTCCGGTTATCAAATGTAAAATAAATAAATAAGTAAAATAAAAATAAGTCGTGGATAGGTGGTAAGGTGGTCTTAATGATCCTCTCAGTTGTGTTCACACTCTCTGGAGTGATTTACTCTCAGAGGTAGAACAGCTTCCTTACCATACTAAGATGTTGTTCATCAGGATGCTTTCTGCTGTACCTCTGTAGAAGGTAGTGAGAACTGCAATGGAAGAGTTGCTCTCCACAGCCTTTTTAAAAAGTGCAGTCTCTGGTGTGCTCTCTTGACTGTAGCATTTGTATTTGTGTTCCAAGACAAGTCCTCATTGATGTGCACTCTCAGAAACTTTGTGCTTCTCACTTTCAACTGTTTCCCCAGTGATGGTGAGGGGAGAATGTTCCTTGCGATTTTTCCTGTAGTCCACAATTATCTCTTTTGTCTTGTTCACATTTAGTGCTAAGTTGTTATTTCCACATCAAGTAATCAGTTAAATAAATAATACTCAAAAGATAGAAATATTTCAGTAAAAAGTGAGCTATGAGGACAAATTCAAGATGTATGGCATATAATACATTTATTTAATTATTTATGGCATTTTGATATTGAGATGAAGTACATCAGGCAGGAATGTGTTTTTTGAGTCTATAAAACAGTGTTGAAATGCAGTAACACCGAGCACAACGCGACAAGTATTCAGCGAAAATCACTTCTGCGATTCGCTGAATACTTAAAGTGCAAAGATGTAGTTGGCCAACTACACAATTTTACCCTTTTCTCCACTGTAGTGCAATCTCGGAGTTGGTATATTTAGTTGGGGGGTTGGGGCACAGCCCCCCCACATTGGGAGTGTGGGGGGAGCAGCCCCCCACATGTGTGCGTTTGGTTTAGGTAGATTTAGTTCCATTGGGTTGCGGGGCAAGTATTTGTTTGCCCTTTAAGTATTCAACAAATCGCAAATGTGCATTTTGTTGAATACTTGTCGCTGTTGAGGTGTTTGATGTTACGGTGTTTTGATGTCGTAATATAGACCCCTTTTGTTAATAAAAATATTATTGGTTGTAATATATTTCAAATACAAATGGATCAATTGTATGGCATAACCAAAAATTCAAATAATGAAAAAGAGAATACAGACACTTTGAGTAATTACTACCAGAATTCTCTTGTATAATGCAACAACACATGACTAGAAAAATATCTTTTGAACACTAAGAAGTACAGATATCCTGAAGGTTTTCAAGATGTTAAGAAAATACATTTCAGAGTAGTGAAAAACAGCTACAAGAAATATGACAATAGAGGAAATACCTATGCACAAAGTCAACACCAGTAAGAGAGCATGCATCTTTGTTATTTTAGATAACAGGAAATAGCTCTTGGTCCGTTGTGCATTTTTTTGTGTGCAAACTAGCCTTAGAGGCCCTCAGAGTCTTAGGATTATGATATGTGCCAGTATTAGGCAGAATATAGTAAAGTCAGTATATCAGTCTGACAATGGTAAAGGAGCTCCAGGCAAATAACTAGGGTGCATATAAAGGGAATGAATGGGAGGTGCTTAGTATGAACTAAAACGTTTCAAAGTTTAATGACAAATTCTAGTAGCTTTATTTAGCCATTTCTGGCTTATTTGTTTTCTTTTTACCCTGCCAGTATGTTTATCTGATTATTTGTGAACTCACAGTTTCAGGGCAGTGACCTCTGCCTACTTTAATATATACATGTGGGCTCATGTTCTTTCTGTATTGCATTTCTGAGCTTATATATTTAATATTCTACACTTCTCTTGGGCTTAGCTTTGCTGTTTACCTTATATGTCTAACATTCTTTGCAGGGGGCAAGCCTCCAAGCATCCCCCTCAGCCCCCCCCCACACATTTATTTTATATACCAACTCCAAGATTGCACAACAGTGGGGAAGGGAAAACACAAATCCCCACTGTACCATGGTCTCAACAACATTTTCATTTTTGGTTTTTCATGTTTGGGGTAAAGCCATTCAGTGTTTCGGCCATTCAGCATTATGAATTTATTCTGAAACATTATATCCATCTCCTTTTACTTTTTAAAAAAAAAGACAAGCTATCTCATCTCAAGTTTCAATACTATTGTTTCTGTAGACCTAGAGGTAGTACACATCAGTGCAGTTCCCTTAATTTGATTGTTTAATGCAGGTTTTCACATATGGTCATTAAATGCAAATCTATGGCACATAAACAGATAACATCATATACATTTAATGGCTTTTTAATAACCTAAATGAATACTACAGACTGGGATAGAGTCAACAAAACAGAACCACTTTGTTGTTTGAGTACTACTTAGAAACAGGTCTAATAAAAAAAATCCTGAAATAAAACGCTTAGAATCCTTACATTTGAAGAAGACTTTGGATTCTCATTGAAAACATGCATGCTGATGAGTGAAAGCTGCTTAATTTGGTTTATAGATAGTTCCTCAACTTTTACTTCATGACTTCTCTTTTTGATTCATTCTTGACCAGTGACATTCTTAAAACCATTTAAATTATCAAAAGAGTTTTAGAGACTATTCTAATTGTTGGAGATACAGTTATAATTGAGAAACTAAGGTGGGATATATTTATTATGACCACTTAAGAATAAAGTAATTTTCTCTTAAACTTGAAGAACTTTGTTAATTTGTGTGGCCAGATAATATTAATATATTCCAATGATGAATTTTATTTAATCTCACTGTTCCTGATCAGATTCCTAGTTTACAAAGACCATTGTTATGGACCATACTAACAACAACCATAAAATTAATATTATTATTGTAGTGTATGCAGCACTGTGATTACACTCAAAACATGGCTAAATTACATCTTGGTTCAGCACTGTTATAGTACAAGGCACAATTTTAACCCAGCCTATGCACTGTTAAGGTTGAGTCTGCACTAAAAGGAGACAGTGCCGACCAGTAAACAGCAACAGGACAAGAAACAGCTTAATTTCAACTCCTGTTTCCGCCTGCTGTCTAATAATGTAAACTCTCTATTTTGACTATACCTGCTCCTCTTACACAGGGAATACTTAAGGATGTCAACCACTTCTCCACTGCTTTACCAGCTTTTGAAGCCAATACAATACATTATGTTTTTTTATTATTTTTTTGGTTGTTTTAATCTTACTTTTGACTAATTTGTAGTACATAGAGCAGAGAAATCTCCAAGTACTACAAAGGATTATGATTGATCTCTGATCATAACAAAGTATAATGCATTCTTAACACAGATCACAAGATTCACCTCTTTAGCTTGTCATGATCAGTGACCCAATCATAACCCTATATATTACTATTATTATTATTATTATTATTATTATTATTATTATATACACCAAAAGAGATACACTGACAAACATTGATCTCAGGGTATTACTGATAAATAATACTTAGTTAAAAGAAATTAATGCAATGAAGTAAGAGGTAGCCTAAATTCACTCAAATTAAAATGTTACTATAAGCTGGGTACATTTCTAGATAAATACTGAATGCATACATATTTATAAAAAAAAGTAAATATAGTAATTTAGGAATGTTTTTCTTTGGGTTTAATATATTTTTATCAAGTGTTCTGATTTTTTCCATTTTTTTCTTTTTTTTTTTTTTTTTGTAAATATGATTCAATTACATAAAAAGTTGAATGTTAAAATATATTTAAAACTATGATAAGGTTATTTGATTGTATTTTCTTTTTGAGTTGATGAATTTCATGTTTAATATAAGTTAGTTCATAAGTTATTGAAAGCAGTGTTTAGGCCTAAAGGCCATATTACACTGACTCCATAAATTTACAATTAAATACATCATGAACTATCCAAGAGTCCAAATTTTCCTTGAAGTTTAACATATTGTCCAATATGTGTACACTGCAGGGTAGTGTACGCATATTGGACACTACACTGCAGGGTACTCTATTCCAGATGTTTAGTAAGTAATACCCAAATACTATATTACTTCTCATTTAAGTCTTATTAAGTGAACATAAAAGTTTATGTTTTTTGTTATACTTATGAATGATAGGATTAGACTACAGATCACAGTTAAGTAGCTCCTGCAGTGTATCATCACTGAAGGCGTTGTATGCCAAATTTGCTTTTTTCTGTAGTGAAGTAAAAACAAGTTTAGCTTTAAGCATACATTATGATAACTCAAGTCTTTAACAGCTGAAATATTTTTGTCAATTTCCTTTGTACTGATTCAAGAATTTGAAGTTGGCGTGTATAAATGTGAATTTAATTATTATAGTCTAATAAGGGTCATTAGATATATGCTATAAGCATAACCATACTTATTTCATCTCTTAAAGAAATATGTTTTATCATTATGCCCATGAATCTTAATGCCTTGATCCCAATGTTGTTAACATGACTCTCAAATGAAAATGTACTAGTTCTTGTGATGTCAAGATCTTTGTACCATGACTATCTTCAAGCATGGTTTCATTTAAAGCTATCAGATATCTTCATGCTTGCCTTCCAAAATGTATACCTGTACTTTGATTTCACAAAAAATGGAGGCCAACATTTTTTGCCTGTTCAGTAGTATCTTTCAGATATCTTTTTTTTTTTCAGTTGTGTCACCACTGAATATAACAACAAAGCCATATTTGCAATCATCCACATACTTGTTAATCCAGCAGGATTTATAAATAAGTATAATAGAAAAAAAAACTAAATTAAGTAAAAATAGACCAAATACTGAACTCTGGAGAACCCTTAGAGATGCTGTTAAATAACCAAAATTAACCCCTTGTATTGTTACTCATTGAGGTCATCCTACAAATCACCATTTAAACAAATAATGGTTAAACTGATCTTGTTCTAAGGCTTTATATATTGAAGAATAAGGTAAAGTGTCAAACACCTTAGCAAAAAATAATACCTGCAAAAAGCCCCATGTCCATTGCAAAGCTAACGTCATAATTATCTACTAAATTGATGAAAGTTGACCTCCTTGTAATGAAACCATGTTGACTTATGTCCAGAGACCATGAACTGTTTGATGGATACCCTAAAAGCTGGATTAGACATTTTTCAAAACATTTACCCAATAATGGTGTCAGACAAAATTGTTCTATAATACTGAACCTTAAATTGGTTGCTCTTCTTAAGGATAGAGTAATACTTGACTTTTTCCAAGATTAGAAGATTATTAAATAAAGAATATAAAATTGCAAGACATTTTGACTACTTAAAATTAATACGGATGGAATATTATCTGGTCACACAATTTTTTTTCTTCCCCATTTTTCAGTGAAGTTTCAATGATAGTAATTGAAATGATTAGACATGGTAATCGTAACCCCCAAAAAGGATTGAATTAATTAGTAAAAATGTAAAGGTAATACAGATGAAATCTTTCAGTATTGCAAACTGACATTATAGAAATACTGACTGCACCTCAGTATTGTAATAGTGGGGCTGCTTAAGCATGTGTGTGATGTTTCTTGTATGTCTATTTTAAATTCATTGAAAAGATGTTTAAAAGAATCACATAGTTCATACAGTATATAAAGAGCTGATTTATTTTTAGATAATAAAAATTCCAAAGCAAGCAGACCAGCCCAGTGCCAGGTGGAATATGTTTATAGCACAGAATCCACCTCCATGCCAGGCTCTCCTTCAGTTTCCTACTAAACTGATGCCCCCATGCTTTGTTTATTGTCTCTGCTGGCAGTTGATTTAGGGAGTTCTGTTCTTTCTATGTGTATTGCAGTGGGTATTAATAATCCTTCTGAGAATACTTATATCCTGGTCCCTGCAAATTCTTTACTACCTCCTATCCCTCTTCTAAGATATTCTGCCTCCCAAAATACACCATTGGTTCCCACAGGAATACTTGGACTTGGATATGACTCCTTTTCCTACCAGTAGGGATCTTCCACACCTCCAGGTTCATCCTGTCAGCTCATCCCAGGTATGTACCTTACTATTTCTTTGTTAGTTTTTTTCTTCCTCACCACCTAACATTCTTCATGACTGAGTCCTGAGTTACAAGGATAAAAATGCTTGGAGCTGCATACCTTTCTGTATCTCTGTTGTCCTTCCTAGAACACGTTTCCTTGCTTGATCTGTTGGACCCTTGGTTTCTATGCTTTGCCTGTCTGATATTGTAGGCTTTTAGTCCCCAGAATCTTACTCCTAGGTCTTCCTGTTACCTTTCTTTCTACTATTGCTTCACTCACATTGACCCCTTCTCTAAGGATATCAGTCCATCTGGCCACCACTCTAGCCTTGGGATCCATCTACTCCAGTGTTCTCAACCATTTCTTCCTCCTACTTTTATGGCTTCTCTGCCTAAATCCCACTGTTTGACCCTATCTTCCTCCTATCTTGATATTCCTCTATCCACGTAACTTCAGGTGTGTCCTTTCCCCTAATACTTGCATAGCTTCAACATTGGGATGGTTGATTGAAATAACTTAATCACCGTGGTTGAGTGGCATTCGAAAGACACGTGTGAATGGGCATGCCTTCATTGAAGGTTGGGTGTCGGGCTGGCAACTCAGCACCATAAAAAAAAAAATCTACTGCCAATCATTAGCTGACCGGAGTTCCGCTGCGGCGACCCCGAACCGGGAAAAGCTGAAAAGACAAACAACAACAACTAGAGGAAACTCAACTTGCTTTTAGAGGGTTTGATGGGGGTGGGGGGTAATAACAGATAATAGATGAGGCATGGGGAATAGAACTGAATCAAAAGAAGTTATCCAGGAAAAGTAACAGACATTTTCATTAAGAACACCAACATTTGCTATAATTTTTGAGGGAAAGCTTCTGCTAAAATCACCACTGTCAAGTTGAACTAAATGTCATAGTTGAGTGCAAACAAAAATGTGTCAGTCATCAGAGCAAAAGTACTGCATCATCTCTCCTCAATGCATCAACAAAAATGATTAAATAGAGAAGTTGGACTATATAGCTGTTTCTATAGCATATATCATTGCCTTGAGAACTGTTTCCATTATTTGATTTTGTTCTTGTATATTTTCCCTGTATCTCTTTCTTTATCATCATTCATCATTGACAAACACACCCAGCTAAGTATCAACCATTATATTGTTAGATGGGTCACTAACTTTCTCACTGATAGAACCCATATAGTCAAAATAGGAGAATCCACCTCCAACAGCAGACCTGTAACCAGTGGTGTTCCACAAGGATCAGCCTTGGGACCTCTACTGTTTGGAATCTATTTCTCTGAAGTATAAGCAAAAACTAAAGGTCTGCGGCTGACAAAGTTTGCTGATGACTGCAAACTGGGAGCAGTCATACATTCTCCAAATGATGTCAACATCCTACAGGAGGATCTTACACAAACAAATGATTTGTGCCAAAGTCATGGCCTTACACTTAATGTAAAAAAATGTATTATTATCCCTTTTGGTAAGAGCAATGTCCCTTATAGCTACCACATCAATAGCAACACCTTAAGTATGTACTCAGTAGCGAGAAACCTTGGCACACAGGTTGACAGCAACCTTACCTTTGATCACCATGTCTCCACAGTGGTAAGAGGGGCTTTCTAAATTGCTCATCTCATAAGTAAATGCATCGCCTCAAGAAAAAAAGAAGTTATAACCTCCCTGTACTCTTCCCTCATCAGGCCAATAACTGAGTACAATGCCTCATTTGGTATGTACTTTTCGAGGCACCTGCAGCAATTTGGGAGACCACAAAGGTTAAAATTTAAAGCCTTCGGCATCTGTCCTATGTAGATCATCTGAAATCACTGGCACTTCATTCTGTTAAATGTAGACTACTCTGAGGTGATATCTGCCTTGCATACAAGACAATCTCTGGCCCTGCTTTATTGGAAGTGCTGCATCTCCGTAAGTCAAATGGTACATGGGTTACTCGCTCTAAAAACCTTAACCTGGTACGGAACATTAATAGTACCTGCTAGAAGGACAGATTTGTCTCCCAGAGATTACCACACCTTTGCAACGGACTCCCACTTTATGTCAAACAGAGCACCTCATTGGCCCTCTTCAAATGCAGTCTGAATGATTGGATGGGTAACCTTAAATTCACCCTGGGGGTTCCACCTGTGTCCCTCTTGGACAGGGGCAATAGGTGCTGATCATGGAAATAAGGGTAGAACTTGGCTAAGTTTGTAAGGGCCCTAGGGCCATTAGCCTAGTAACTTTCTATGATCCTATTACTAGGTTCATTTGTTAGCTTTTCTTTTAGTGAGCTTTCCATACTAATGCACTCCCAGTAGGTAGCTCATCCGGCATTTGTTTGTGACTTAGGTTATAGATAAGTTTGTGAAACAGATAATAAAGTATTTGAGAGATACTTGGCCATTATTTTGAATTTAGTGAGGATACTACCAGCTTGTAGTATGGTGTCACATATCACCTGTCCACGTCTCATTTGATTGTTGACAATATGCATACCACTAAATGTTAGGAATCTATTATATTCAAACACTGCAGCGTTATGGTTTATGTACCTCCATCTTTATCAAAATTTATTTGTATTGCCTTTAGTTCAGCACATGGCTGATAATGGTCCCCAGACCAATCCACCTATCCATTTAAGAAACAAATATGTAAATAAATGATTGTTAGGATTACAATAGTGATTTCTGTTTGCAGAACATACTCTGAGTGAGGCAATAAATTGACATTCCTAGGAATATCTCTATTTTGTGCCAGAAATCCTTGAGCTGGATGTAGTATAGGTGTGCTTACAGAAGGATTCTTTAGCCTCATGTTATCAGTTATAAAATCAATGTACTATGAATAATATAATATGCAGTCAGATCATACCTTACACCTGATAGACATCAAACATGCCATATTATTTCAATGGCTGTATTTGGTGGAGATTTGCCCTTCAAGCCCCTTTTTCTTACCTAGCAAACTCTTTTTTTCTATCTAACTAAAGTAAAAACGTCCCAGATTGTAAACTGGATATTTTTAAAGTGGTAAAAGCAGTGTTTAGTACAGGCAGGTGAGAGCTTAGGAGTCCAGAAAGCATTTCTTAAATCAGAAGAGAGGTAAAAATGAATGAAATAAGCACAATTAGTGAAAATGGCAATGCAGCAGTAGTTTATCACTTCAGTTACATAATGGTGTGAAGTGAGTAGTTTTACAGTCTGGTGGAGTAGGAGCTGAGAGGAGCGAATAAGGAAAAGATGAGTTAAATACACAGCCTAGGGGACAGAGACATTCTGAAAGTGTAGCTCTGACCTGCATGTATATGTTTATAGCATCCACTCTAGGGACTTGAACCATACACGATGACAGCAAACTGAGTCAAACTTTTCAACATGTACCCACATAAAACAATTGGTAACATCTGCACTAAAGTGTTTTTGCGGTGGGGAGAGCCTTCTTGTAAACTCTCTCCATATGCGAGGCTTTGCTGCTAGTCTTATTTGTTATACATATACTAACTCCATGCTCCCATAATCATGGTGAAAAAGAGGAAGCACCCAGAAAGGGGAAGACAGGTTATGCAACTACTATTTCATAGTAGAGACAATATATAGGTTCATAGGTTCATAGGTTCATAGGTTCATAGGTTCATAGGTTCATAGGTAGGTACTAGGCTATCGGCCCTGGGGCCTATACAAGCCCAGCCAAAAAGGTACCCTGGCTTTTGCCACCCAAGAAAATTATTTTCCTGTGCCACTGTCGAGCAGAGCCACAGAAGTGATCCCCGGGGTGAATTTCCTATTTCCCATCCAGTCATCAAGATTTTTCTTGAAGAGTGCTAATGAGGAACGTTGTTTGATATAGATAGGTAGTTTATTCCAGAGTATGGGAAGTCTCTGGGACAGGAATCTATCCCTCCGGCATGTTCTGTTTATTGTGGTGACAAGGATTAGGTCCCTAGTGCGTGTAGTTCGGAGGGATTGGGATTTCTTTAAGTGGAGCATGTCCAACAGTTATCATTTGTTGAATGGTAAATGTCTGAAGTTTATATTAACATGGTAAATGCCACAGATTTATATTAACTTAGCTTTAAAAAGCTTGTTCACTGTAAAACTGTTTTATCGCCTCTTTCGTTTTTTATTCCAGAATGCCAGCATGCTGCAGGCAGAGAACAAGGACCTGTACACTAAGTTACAGGTGTCGGAGGCAGCACAGAAAAGGAAGCAGAGTGCTGAGCAAGACTTTGAAGGTGTGATTCAACTCCTGGAAGCAGAAATCACAGACCTGAAAAATGAAATGTCTGAAATTAATATAAATGCACATTCAGAAATGACAAAGGTATTTAATTGAGTACTGCTTATTGTATGGACTGGAAGAGCAGTGAAAAGTTATATTGCACGCATTTTATTATTTATTTATTTATTTATGTGACATTTGTTGACTGGGTTAGTCCAACTGGGCTGCAGCCTTTTTTCAGTAGAGGCCTGAGGAGAAAAGATCATCAGAAATGTGATCTTTTCTCATAGGTTTCTATCAGCAGTTACCTGTGGAATTCCATGTTACGTATCCTGAATTTCTCTTTATTTATTTAAGTATTAAATAATTAATCATTTAGAATTTTTAAGCAGACAAGGCCCTGTAGCAAACGTCTTTTAGTGAAGTAGCCTGAAGAAAAATTTGCAAAGTAGATGAACAACATCAAATGAGGTCACAGATCTGGATTCATAAAGGTGTAGCTACAGTATGTCAGAAAATCAGCAATGCAAGGGAAGTCTTCTGTTTCCCTTGTTCTCCATTCATTGGTAAATTTTTGGTCAACTGCACTTATAGCCTAAACGCATAGTAGCTGATATTGTGTATGAACATTTGGTAGGGGCAGTGAAAAGCTTGCTGAGCTGACCTCTTCTGACTATTTAGTCTCACAGCAGCTGCTCTTGTCTTTATGTCTGCTAAGTCAACCTTGGTAACAAGTGTTTTAGTAGCAGAACATTCAAAGATCTGTGGGAAATCATTAAATTAGGTTTTATGTCAAGCAGTCAAACACTGAAGTTTATGATGCAGGCAGGAAGGCTAAGTAACTAAAACAATTGCATAAAACAAAGTCTAGAGGATTTTTCGATTTCATTTCCAGAATCCTTTGCTATCTTACTTGTACAACCAAATATTAATTCAACTGTTTCAAGAGACATATCTGTATATAAGAATTTAGAGTAATCATTGTTTTTCCTTTCATTTGGTATAATTTCATAATAAACCAACTACCTATTTCAGGTAAAAGAGAAATGTAAGTCACTTTATTCTAAAATAATGATCTATATAAACTTTTACACATGTAGAGCTTCTTTGAGTGACAAAACAGAATGGATAACTCAGGTACTTTAAATACACAATGATCAGGTCATCAATTCAAATCAATTACACTCATATTCTAAAAACTCCATAAAAAAATGTGTTGATTTTTTGAGTTTAAAAAATATGTTGATTCTGTTTATTATTTATATTTGTATGTTGAGGAAGAGATCCTTGCGGTCACGTAGGTATCCCCTGGGTGTTCCTGTTTTCTCCCACATTCCAAAAACATGTAGTAGGTTGATTGGACACTCCAAATTGGCCATAAGTGTGTGTGAGGGGGTATGGATGAACTACCATGGAAGGGCTAGCATTGGAAACTTTGGCTTGAGTGATTGTCACTGTTGTAGGGACACCCTGGCTCCATGTGCAAAAACGAGAAAAGGGGTTGAGGATGGATGGATGGATGGATGGATGGATGGATGGATGGATGGATGGATGGATGGATGGGTGGGTCAAGGAAGGGATCTCAAATAGCTGGGATCAGTGTCTCACCATATGTTGTATAGACATGTGCCATAGTCCCAGGGGATCAATGAACACTTCCTTTCTCTCCATAACAGCTAAGTTATTTATTGATATATCAGGTTACAGGGAAGGCCTAATTATGGCTGCTTCAGTAAATGATTATGCTGTAGGTAACATTATGTGATAAAGCCCATGGTAGATTTAGCTGTTGCACATCACCTTGCACTGTACTTTGACTGTGTCCTTCACAAATCTCATCCATCACATACAAACATTAAGCATCAGGTAACAAAATATTATGATGCGCACATATATGAAATATAATTGAGAATTAAATGCAGTGTGATATTTTTGTAAAACTAGATGTCAAATATAGCTACTGTACAGTTAAGGAGTGCAGATAAAATATTTTCTATTCATGTTTATTTCTAAAGTGTTGCTGATTCCCACCTTTACAGGATAGTGTTAGCCCATACCAAGATTCCCACTGTTTGCTTAACCATAAACTGCATACCAAAAAGAGGGTTCCACATGGAACCCTACTGAATAATTTACCTGGAATTTCATCTTGTTTGGCTAAGGTGCAGCTTTCCTTTTTCATATTACCCTTACCCTTAGCAATCCAGCATTGCAGCTACACATGTCCGAGGGCATGTCTGCCACGGTAACTTGGCACAGAAATGAATAAGGGTATCATTATAGTGCAAAAATCCTTGATAATTGTTGTTCTAAAAATAGCTGCAGCTAGACAGAGCAATTTGTGTAAGAAAAGCAATGTATTTGCCATGCATTTCTGTGCTGCCAGAAATCTTTGAGTGCAGTCCTGATGCACAGGGAGGTACAACTGCTGCTCAGTGCTGATGTGAACCACACTGTGGCCCACTTTCAGATGCTATACATAAACAGGCTACCTTGATTTGCTGACTGTCTATGATTAGTGCTCAGAGATTTTCCTGCCTGTGTTAAGCATATAATTTTCTAACTTTTACTGAGCAATTTTTCTGTAAAAGGTATCTGTCCTCACATCGATCAGTATTTATTGATGGGCAGAATACCTCTCATCTAGATTTTCACAGAATACCTCATATTGTTGGTCTGTTCCTTATACAATTTGTGGTTCTCTGGTAAATCACTGTGGGTTGACATCACTAAGTAATGTCATACATTTGAGTTTCAGATTTCATATCCTTAATAATATGCATGCTAACACAAATCCTGTTAATGTAACAACTTTCTAAGTTTATAAGTGCAATATTTCAAACCTGTCCCTATTTTTGAGCCTTTGTAGCCTCATTATTGTCCACATTTCATTTACTAAGAGGTTCAGATGTATGTTAGAATGGCATTGTTGTACTTGAGAATTAAAAATCACAAGATATATTTTATACGTTTGACATGTCATACATTTATTTTATTGATCTATATTGTATCTATATGTGTACACTTGAATGCCATAATTTATTTGTATGCTTTTACCTCTTCATACCTACCAACTTTCAGCCCCATTTCATTTGTCTGGAGGGGTCATCATCCAGACAAGGATAAAGGGTATTGGGTCCCCACAGCTTAGTGCTGCCCACACAGTGTTCTATTCTAATGGGCCCAGGGGCACATTTGTCTGAGCAACTTGATGATTTGGCTTCATCCCACCAGACTACAGCCACTCCGATTTTGAATATGGACCTTAACTGTCCCTAGAAGCATGTATTTTACCCTTATCCCCAATCTCCAGAGTTGCTCAAGTGAATTGCCTGCAGTGAAACCCTTAGAAGAATGCACACTCCTGCACATAAGCATCCTCAGCTACATACCATACACTTCATGGGAGGAAGCCACATGTCACAGCCTAAGGAAATGCCTATAGAATGTTCTATGACATCCAACCTCTGCTAAGAAAGCAGTGGACCTCACAACCTCCCTCCTCTCCAGGACAAGCAAGCTGACATCAGTTGTTCATACCCGCCCTTTCCAGCTGGCTCCTCCTATTTCCAGAGTGATGTCCAATCATGGGCCATTGGAGTCACAGACAGATATTCGTGCCACTGTACCATGAATCTGTTGCAGGATTGTGATAGATTTGCAGAATTGCATGTCCTCTTGTAATGTTAGGAATCAAGACAACTTATTCACTGTGTTTTATACTTCATTTCAGGAAGATGTCTTGGAACTTAAGAAACGTCTTTCTGTTGTTTACTGCCAGTTTCGTAAATCTGAATCTGTCCGTAAAAATCTGGAAGCTTCCAACAGAAGACTGCTAGCATTTGTACAGGTGAAAATTATTTTAACTTTGTCCATTTTCTGCAGGTCAGTTTTCAATCACATAAAATATCTGCTTTTTATAGTACAAGGCAGTAGAAACTGTACTAGGTCAGTAAATGAAAACTGCAACAACAAAAGACTCAAAATATTACAAACTCAGTGGTCTGATAAGGTGTTTGCTCCTTCACGTCTGAACAATAATGGCACACAAATCTGATATTATCCTGGTATGAAAACATCATTTTAGAAAATACTGTGGAAGAGCATGTTTTTAATAGTGAGTATTAATGTTAAATAACGGCAGACTTAAAATGGAGTCCTTTACTAGTTAAGATAAAATTACCTGTAATCATGAAAACAGTATAGCAAATATGGCAAACAGATACTAAATCTAAGATTGAGTGTCTTGGGAGATACACCTCCTCCAAAGTACAGTGACCAGATATTAGTGTGTGTATAAATATATATATATATATATATATATATATATATATATATATATATATATATATACATATAGTCATCAGGGGTGTGTTTGTACAGAAGGCCTTGCCCCTAGAAAAACATTTGAGTACTCTAACAAGAAAGTTTATAATTCACTGATGTGTTGTTGAATTCACACTTTATATTCATTCATTCAGGGCTTACTTAGTGTGCATAATTCTTAAGCCACAGAAATGTTTGCATCAGTTTTCTGTCTGTAGCACTAGTTTCATATGTCCTGCTTTATGCAGTATGGATTAGTAGCAATTTATTTCTTTTCAGAATTTTTTTTGCTGTTGAAAACAAGCAAATTACAAACACATCATTGTTATTCTCATCAGAAAAGTATGGCTATATATGTTTTCAGTTTTCCACTTCCTTACATTATGATGATGTGAAAAGTTATGGCTTTGGATTACTTGTTCATAACTGCCAGCACCCATGTTAAGGACAGCATAGGACAGGGGTTATAGATCAACAGAGCTCAAAAGAGGTGACCCATTGACGTGGATGGGGGGGCTATATATTTATGTTTATATTTACATGTGTATTATGTGTGTCCCTTAATGCTGTAAGAAAGAAAAATGTAGAACATAGAACAAGGGGTTAAACGACAGTATGACTCCATGATGACTCTACTCTTTTTTCAGTCTGGGACAATCAATGCCATTGTGCAGTCACCAGCAAGCATTTGAGCTGTTTTCTCTAACAAGATGGATTTATACATTTCTATAGCAGTGGGGTAGCTAGATGGGGTTAGTTCTTGGAAAAGTAGAGTGCCCTTTCATGAGGCAAAAACATGAGACATTGTTAAAAAAAAATCTAAGTGCCCAGGTAGCAGTAAATATGTACCAAGCATGTTTTGCAAGTCAGACAGAGATGTAGATGATTGTATTTCCCTTTAAAACCTGTTCCACAGTCAAACTGCATGTGCAGGCCATAATTTAATCTTCAGCCTTGAATTTCCACTATCAATATGCAGGAGTATGTTATTATTGTGTGTGTTAATATTATAACTATTATAGATCAAGTCCGTATTAGTCCCTATGATATCGCTATGTAGGCTCTTAAATGCTTTAATTATATCTTCCCTTACAAGAATATAATAAAGAAATGATAAATTAAAAGTTTCTAGGCACATTCCATAGCTAAGGTTTTTCCACTTCATTAATCTTTCTGGTAAATGTTCACTAAATGTGTTCAATCTTATTGAGATCTGTTTCTGAATATATGTAAAATGATGCAGTGCTATTCAGTGGGTGGTCTTATTAAAGCGCTGTAAATAGGAATCAAGACAGGAGCTGCTGCTGAAAAAATAGTTCACTTTATTGTTCTCAACATATCACAGGCCTTTTTTCTAAATTTTTTGAAAATAAATGATATTTAGAAGCAAAATTCCTAAATCTTTATGATAGTCAGCAGGGAGAATAACATCTTTATTTATGGCATAGAGTATTATTTCCTTCTTCTCATTCTCAAAATTGATAAACACACACTCGATGGCAGTGAATTAAGAATTATGCTGGTTAGTCATTCAACAGGTTTTTCTAGCTAAGCTTATAAATCCTACTGGTTATGTGACCATGTACATTTACCAAGCCACATGAATTAACATTGTGACTAAGCAGCTTGTAAATAATTTCACCATGTGAGATGCTAACAAGCATTGCCCTAAAGTCTAAACAAACTGCATCAACAGGAACAGCAAACTCATTTGTCTTAATAGCATTATTATAGAGTTGTACAAGCATTGCAGCATATGATTTTCCCATAAAGAAAACAAGTCAATGATGTAACACCTTCAATTCAGTAAGGTTTACAAGAAAAAAAAACTTCAACAGCACTTTTCAAATAATTTCCCTAAAATATATGTCCATGTTACAAGACTGTAGTTTCAGTGGTTCATGATAGTTATTATCTAATGCTTTGCTACAACTGTGGCTGATTTCCATTTATCAGGTACAAAGCCAGCTCTTAGCAGAAGTAGGAACAAATTAATGATTATAGGAAATAAGCTTTTACCCAATTTCTTAATGAAGATATCCAGAGCAACATCTAATCCTGCAGGCATATCTGATTTTAAACTTGCAGATGTCCCCAGTGTTAATATTTTGGCACAGCAGAGTATTCAACTCCATCAACATTTAAAGGGTATAAAATAACTTGACCACTTCTTCCCCTTTTGACTTTTCCTGTTAGGGGTCAACACAGCAGAACAACAGTCCGCAGAACAATTGGCAGTGGAGTTTTATGGTGTCAAGTTGCCAGCCTGGCACAAAACCTTCCACAGAGGGCACACACACAGACTCGCCTAGGGCCAATTTAGAGTGTCCAGTCCACCTGCAGCACGTCTGTGGGGCGTGGAAAGAAACTGGAGCACCGAGACGGTACCCACATGACTGCAGGGAGGACATGCAGACTCTGCACAGAAGGCACCCCAGTGAAGAATCGAACTGGAGAACCTCTTGCTGTGTGGCAGCAACACTAACTGCTGCGCCACCACAGCCACCCTTAAGATAACTTGCAATTATGAGTGGCAAAAGTCTCACTTGAAATACTTACAATTTACATGGTTTCTATAATCACCCTGCTCTAAAAAATAATCTGGGAAGTACAGCATGTCTGATTACAAATTTTAACTTTTTTACATGAGCACAGAAATTGTATTGTCCAGTGAACACATGGGTAAGTCCCTTTCTTACATGGTGTTCTTGACTCAAGTCATCTTAGACAAAACTTTTAGTAGTTCTTTTTGAGTCTTTGTTTATGTTTTACTTACGGAAATTTCTTAAATACTTTCAAACAATTGTTTTTCTCATTATAGAATCTAATCAGTAAAAACAAAATGAAAACTCAAGCAAAGCTAGAACGTCCACTGAGTGACCTCCCAAACCTCTTGTATCAGAGGCACATGGGATATATGCAAATGATCCGTATGAACATCAGGTGTTTCAGCTAATTGGCAATTCTGAATGCCCATGACTTGTTTTGTCATTTTAATACAAGAGGTTTGGGAGGTCACTCAGTGGAAGTTCTAGCTTTGCTGGAGTTTTCATTTTGTTTTTACTGACTGTTTTTTCAGTGACCTTCTCACTCATTGTTTTAGTTTGTTGTATGTGATATTTTTGTGATATTTTTGCAGTGACCCTAATGATAATGGACATCAGCTGGGTATAAAAGCCCTGTGTTTCTAATGCTTAGTCAAACACTCTGCTTATGCTGTGCTGATGAGTTTTCATTTTGTTTTTATTGATTGGTTTTTCAGTGACCTTCTCATTCATTGTTTCAGTTCATTATATAATCTACTGATTTTTTATTCTGACATGGTGGTTTATTCTGGTAGCTATTCAGTGTCAGAACATGCTGAGATACTAATGCATTCTTCTTGTCACAAATGAACACTTCATTATCTAATGCGTCTCAGTCCCACTCCTGGATTACTTTTTCCATTCTACACTAATCAGGCTGTATAAGTTTTAATAACTCTATCAGTTTGTTCGACCCCTTAGTTTAGAATGTAGCTTTATGCATAAATGGTCCATGTTCTTCAATGGTGGTATAGGTTAGATTGTCCTGGTACATAGATCAGGATGAAATCATGTCCAAGTCATATGTCCATTTTATGGCAGATACAATATGCTGGGTGTAACCTCAGTTAGTGATAATTTCCAGAAAACTGCATTCCTTTCCCCTGAATGACACATTACACATTATATACTGGAAATGTTTACATATTCAGCAATGATGTGGTATTCTTCATGAAAGTTATCTATTAAAACATATAGAAACATGTCTACCATTTCAGATTACAAATTTAGACACTTGTAAAATACTGCCACATTAAAGATAGTCCTTGATAAACTTACCATCATACCAATTGTTTCAACATTTCCTTTGTTAAACAAGAAAAAGGGAAGAAAATTATTATGAACATAGAGATACTGCCATCACTTCTTACTTTTTACCAGTATTATGTTAGCCAGTATAACGTTTTAGGGCAAGGCAGTGTTATCATTTCTCAGTTATGCTATAATATCAGCCAGAAACCACACATTGTAGTTAACTCACTCTTTATTTAAACTCCTTGCACTGCAGGTTAGTAGAACTGAAGTATTTATTTCAGTTAACTTGGTCTTGATATCCTGTGATACAGTTATAAATATGGCTTTACCACTTTAGAATGTCTTGTGGCTACCAACCTGTTACCTGTGTCCTAGATGTTAGCCATGTCTTTAAAAAGTATTGTCAAACATTTCTTCCCATATACAAACACAAGAAAGAATCATTTCATGTGTCTTAATTCACTATAGAAGATGCTTGGTAACTTAAACTTCTGCATTGATAATCTGGAAGATGGTGGCATATTTGCCACAAGAAGTCCGAAGCCCTTCTTTCATGCAGTCTCAGTGATCTCCTTTACCATCATCACCATGTCCTTTTTCTCAGTGTTTCCCAAGTCATTAGGAGAGTGTAAAAAATCAGAGTTCTTGATTGTTTCAAAATATTTTATTGCATGAGTAACATATAGTAATAGCAGCAATTATAAATGTCATAGCAGCATATTCATATCAGCATAACTGGAAACATGAATATATTCAGTTCATCATAACTAAAAGCACGATAATAATAACTTCATCTGAACAAGTCTTGCATCAGACTTGACTGACTTGCCATCCTGAACACCACATATTATATAATTTCATCTCTGTGAAATTCCTGTATAGACTACATCCACTCCCCCTAACCTTGGTTCTCAGGCCTTGTGTTGTTTTGCAGCCTTGCAGGTGCCTGGCTGTTTCGTAATCTAACATTTTCTTGATTCTTCCCTTGAGAAAGAGAACAGAAAAAAAAGCAGTCTGTAGCCTTCCCTTGGGAATTATTATCTTTCATGCTTGGCCAGCAAGGTTATTATTTCTTTCTGCTTTTCTAAAATGTATGTGTAAATGAAACACAATTTTAGGCCTATTTTACTCTCTATCCTGTCTAATGCCTAATAACTACTTTAAAATGGAAGTCCCTAATCTAACAGTTGCCCCTGAGGTCCCTGACAAAAGTCTACAGGGATCTACTTTTGTAGTTACCTCACAAATGTATCATGTCTGTATGACCAACTACCGTAATCTGATTCGAACAAATGTGCTTCATTCTACCTTCCACTAGAATCTTGGCAAGACAAAATCTACAGAGTGATATTACAACGCTCAATGCTATCAAAATCAATATGACTACTAGAAGGTATTTTAAAACTGTTCCACCCCAACCCTGGAATATGCTTGCAATCCAGTCTGTCCATGAGGTGTCACCAATACTTTGCACCTTAGTCATTACCTCACTCATATTCTGCAAATGCATTCAAATAGATTCACTTTTATCTGGTATATAACTACAGCATTCCGTCCCGATCAACCCAGAAGTCCCATGATGGGATACCAGCAGGTAACCAAGGGCCATACGATTCTGGAGGACCACCATACACATCATGGTCATTTCCAAAGTGATGTCCTTTATGCTTTCAGTGGTACAATTGCCCCATACTTCCAGTAACTTTCCTATCTTGCTCAGTTCCCAAATGGCTTTAACAGCTCCATATTACAGGAAATATACCTGCTGTAGCTATTACCCCATCACCTAGATCAATAGCTTTCAGAGTCTTTAGATCCAAATTCTGATGTATATGTGATGTATGTAAAATCTGCACCTTATCTTGAAAGTCAGTTTCCAAGTCTGTTTTGATTCTGTGGTTTTTGAAACTTATTGAACCAGGTAGTTCTTTAAAATGTCTTATGGCTGGTATTACATATCCTATATAACACGAGCCATACCAGTTTGGTGGTAGCCATGTATAGGCTCTGTTCCCACACACATAATACATGTGCTTTAATGCATAGTTAGAATGCCAACCCTGTTGTTCCAGAAGTAGCATGAAAAAATGACATAAACAGTTTCAACTTGTTTCTGTGAATCTTCAGTCAAGTTGGACAAAGTATAAACTGTTAATCCTGAATATTTTTCTTCCTTATCTCTAAAAACTGTAATGGTAAAATTGCACTGAATATTGCCTGTTTTCTACCATAGGAGTTGGTACATCATTGTACCATGATTCCTCTCTCTTGTAGCAAATGAACCCTTTACCTGTTGACCACAGAGTTAAATACTGGGCACTACTAACATTGATTTCCTCAAATATTGTACTGTTCAATTTGTTCCCTTGTTTTATTATATAGCCTGTCTAGCATGATGGCTAGTTCCTGAAGAGTAATTGAAACTGGTACTAGAGGGATACCTTTCTGTGCCACTGGCACATGCACACAAATCCAACATTGGGATAAATTGAAAGCATGTGCATAGGTAAACTGAAACTTAGTAAATGTATTATAATGTGGATATCAGTATTTCCATTTTAGCACTTCCCTCTTTGGCCATTGATGTTCTGGAGATATAACCTGAGCCCAAAACTCAGTCTGTAAAACTTGATATTGTAATATCACTACCGTGCATGAATGCAAACCTGTATCTGCCTTATACACTTGTGTCAAGCCTAAAGAAAATATGCCTTCAGAGGTTTGAGACAAATCAATGTACATTCTGCTGGCAAGCTGTTTGTCTACTAAAAAGTCTGTAACATTTACATTTCATGCAAACAATATATTGTTATATCTATGCCATTGATACTCTACTATAGCTAGAGAAACATAAAAAAAACAATAAGCTGCAGAAGTTTCATTCTGTGGCACATAAACTGTTTCACAGTCAATGGTCATCTTCAGGTGTAGTTCTTCTGCTTGTAATACAGTTGCACTAGGCGAATGAAGCATCCCAGACCTTGCAAAGTACATAATCAAGCCAAGCAACAATACTAATGTAAGCCCTACACTCCATCATTTCAAGCCACTGCTGAGGTATTGGAAAGGCCTCCCTACAGTTCCACTGTCCTTTGCTGTGTCCCATGTACAATTAGGCCTTCCAATCCCCCCCCCCACCCACCCACCCATCTCTTGTGCAAGGCTGGATGACTGCTGTTCACAGATGCCCATTTCAAAAGACTATGTTCAAAAAAAAAATTCAAAGCAGGCAATATATTCTGTATCACGACATGTAAAGCACAAAAAAGCAGTATAATTTTCTTGAATTTGCATCTGCACGTTTAACAAGCTTTAATTGAGCAATGTGTACAATTTTACATTTCCTGTCTCTGTGGTTCTTATCACTCCTCTTGATTTGATACACTAGAGGCCCTACCTGTTTGACTATAGTGTATGGTCCTTCCCAATTTGAGGCAAAACAACCCCCAGACATAAATCGCTTTAATATAACCTGTTGGCCCTGTTTCAACTGTACATTGTCAGCTGGATGTCCTAACATTTTGTTCATCCTGCCTGCACGAAATAGACTCATGTTGTTGATAGATTGCTGCAAATTTTGTAACCAAACCTGGTGATGTCTCACAGTAAAATAAGAAGGCTGTGAAGTCAAAGATGGGTCAAAGGGAAAACTCACTGGCATTCTTCTTCTTCCTGTCATTAACTCAAAAGTTGAAATTCCTGACTTAGCCTTAGGTGATGCTCTTATTCCAAACAAAACAGTTGGCAAATGCATGACCCAGTAGGTCCCTTCTCCATACAAGCTTTAGTAAGTCTCTCCTTAATGGTCCTATTCATTCCTTCTATTATTCCATTAGACTGTGGGTGATATGGAACATGGAATGTTTGCTGTATCCCTGACAGGTTACACACTTCTTTCATATCCTGACTTGTGAACTGAGTACCATTGTCAGACTCAATGATCTGAGGCCATTCCCAGTGAGAGAAAATATTATTCCATAATGCAGATGCTGTAGATTTTGCTGTCATATCCTTAATGGGAATAGCCTCCACCCACTTGGCAAAAGTATCTACCACTACCAACAAGTATCGGTATCCTCCTTTTGCTGGAGGAAGAGGTCCTACAAATTCTATTTGTATACTGTACCATGCTCCCTCTAAAACTGGTACTCTCTGCAACTGAGGTTTTTTAATGTAGTATTAGTCTGCAGACATATTATGTACTCCTCCTGAATTTCTCTACATAGTTTTTTTCAGCTGAGGATTTTAAAACTTATACTTTGATAGGCCAGATTTTCTGAAAACCTACATGACCTAGTAGCTGATGATTGTACTTGAGTAGCTGCTTAGCCAAGAATTTTGGTGTGCAGGGCAACAGTGCCCCTTTGTTCTGCTTTGTACACATACAGCCTTACTCCAGGGACTGGACTGGCAAATTCACATTGTGTCCTTTCATCAACATCCCCCTGTATGTCTTAGATCTTTGCCAGATCTGCCTCAACTGTTGAGCCTACTTGGCTCCCCTCTGTTATAGCTTCCACCTTAATCTCCTCCCACTGCACTGGATGTAGAGGAATCCCCTCCTCAGCAGCTTTTTTTGCTGCTGCATCAGCTGTGGAATTGCTAATAACGTGAAGACTACTGTCTCTTACTTGGTGTGGCCTTGCTTTGCAGATGCTCCATTTATTTCATTTTTCCACCCCAAAACATTTAATTCCTTCAAACTGCTGCATGCTGTAAAGGTTTACCTTTGCTGTCCACAAATTCCCTCCTAGCCCAAATTTCCAAATATATGGTAAGAGCTGTTACCACACAGGAGCTGTCACTAATAATGTTTAACTGACTGTCTCCATACTGCTTTATAGCATATAACACAGACTCCAACTCAGCTCGTTGGGCTGACAGATACCCAGGACGCTAAATCATATGAGTCTCTGGTTGCATAGTGTTAGTGTAAACTGCAAATCCTGTATAATATGGATTTGCAGTTTACACTAACACTTTGTCATAAAATCTTGACCCATCCACATAGACACACCTGCCCTCTGTATTAAATTGGTCTGAAAAAGATGAACTAGGAACCTTGTTCATCTGTTCCTCACAAACATGAGGAGTCCGATCATAAAGCAACTGTTGAGACAGGTAATATTTTTCACCAACTTCTATTGAAATGTTCTTCTATTATAAAGCTATAATCCATTTAGATAATGTGGCCTGATTCACAGCTCTGTCTCTGTCTGAATACATTAGGGTCTTGACTTATGGTGTGATGTTTGCAGTATTATTGGAGAGAACTGTGTTATAAATTCTGACTGTTGAACTCCCCAATATATAGCTAACAAGCCTTTACACAAGGGTGATAACCCTTCTCCACTGATGTCAACATTCTGCTGAAAAAGGTAATAGCTCTTAGCCTGGTCTGAATTCCCTGCTGTAGGGTATGAAGGTATCTCTGTAGCAGGACTGCAGAAATTCAGTCATTCCCTGCTGTTGCTTGCAAATAAAAAAGATATTCTGCTATAGGTATGATTAATTCAGTAACTACTGCCAGCTTTTGCTTCAGTGTCTCCACTGCCTTCTTTCCCTCTTCTGACCATACCAAAATTGTAGTACTGGGCAGCTTGCAATTATGATGCAATTAATAATTTTATACAATGGGTTTGCCAAGACTTCATAATCCTCTATGAATTTCCCATTATGATTCATGATTCCTAAAAACTTTCATAAATCCTGAATGGTGGTTGGTAAGGGCATGCTCAGGATAGATTGCACACTTTCCCTGCATGGGGACCGAATCTGGGGGCTGTAGAGTTATCCCCAAGAATTTGACCTTCTGTTGCTTTAAGTGCATTTTGCTGGCATTGACTTTGAACCCAGCTTTCTGTAAAGCCAGTAAGACAGCATGTAGTATCTGCAAATGTTTCTATCTGTATCAGGATATCATCTGTATATTGTAACACATTATTGCCATAAATCAATGGCCTCAGTACTCATGCCAATCTGATGAAACAGCACTGGAGAATTTACAAAATCCATTGGTAGGCATGTCATTAAATACTGTGTATCCTCAAAAGTAAAAGCAAATCATTTCTGTGAAGATTCAGCTAGAGGTAGAGCAAAAAATCCTTTTGCTAAATCGATAACTGTAAACGATTTACTCTGTGGATCTAATTTAACAGCCATTTCAGGAGTACTAGGCACAACATATACTGCTGGAGTTGTGAACTTATTTACTAGCCTCAAGTCTAATACCAATCTGTAACTAAAATCCTTCTTCTTTACTGGCCACATAGGTGAATTACATGGGCTTGATTCTGTGACTATAATACCTTTCCTTTCCCAGTCTGTAATACATTTATGAATATCCTCCACTGCTTCCAGTGGAATGGGGTACTATTTCTGATAAGGAGGCAAACTGTCTGTAGGCTCTTCTGCCCTTACAGTGGCATTGGCAACCAGACCACAGTCTGTTTTATCTTTAGCCCGTAATTCTGGAAATTCTTGTATCAACTTATACCTTAAATCGAGCCCTTGCTCTGTGCAATCTACTGCACACAGCTTTTCGAACATTTCTTCTGTCTGTTCCACCATACGGATCATGGCATCTTTATTTCTCCACAATATCTTGATATTAAAATCTAACACAAACCTAATTCTGATATAATGTCCATTCCCAAAATGGTACTGTCACACTAAGGATGTAACAAGAATGTTGCTGTTATCCTTTTCTCAGGCTGATTGGCTTTATTCAAGAATCTAATCTCCAAAGGCTTGCTGCTGACTGCAGCTACCTTTGATCCTTCAAAACCCTGATAGCGTGAGAACTGTACTCGGGTCCTCTGGCAGAGGTCTGCTTATAAATTAAATTGAAACCTCTGTATCAAGTAACACATTGTGCCACAATTCCTTTCCCATGAGTAATGTCTGATCTGCCATCCTTTCCAACCTTGAATGAAGTCAAATACACCAACTGATTTGGTGCTGAACTATCACAGCCTTCATACATATTCTGAAAATCTGGTATGTCCCTAGCAACATTAACCTTAGCTACAGCATACTTCTGATCATCTCTTGGGCCTGAACTTTGTACACCACTTATGTCATTCACCCTGACATTAACCATAGTGGGCTGCCTTGTATCTGAAAAGCTAACAGTATCTCCTGTCTCTACCCGTTGAATATGTGCACTCCCTTCAGAACACAATAAATCAGTGTCAGCTTCACTGGGAGCAGTAGATGTAGGAGCTGCCATTGATATGTCTGGTTTAGATTTCAAACCATCCAGACAAGTATACAGTGAATCATATTGTGAATAACAAGGTGGTTTATCAGTAATCTTACTCACTGCCCCACCCTCAGATCTTTTAACCTGTCTGGCTTTATTGAAAAAGACTAGATTTAGATCATCAATAACAGCTTGCGCATGCTTGTGTTTCCATGTCCAGCATGGCCGGCCTTTGGCATAGGCGAACTAGGCAACTGCCTAGGGCGTCGTACAGGCCGGCCTTGTAAAGGGAGCAATTTTTACTTATTTATTTTTTTATTTTAATTAGTGCACTCTTTCTTCCCAGTGCCTGCGGCAGGTGCTGGGAAGAAAGAATGCACTAACTTAACTAATTAAAATAAAAAAAAATACAAGAGCATTGGAACCATGGGGGGTGAGCACCCTCCCACTTTTACAGCTGCAGCAGGTTGATTGTGGTATTAGCATCTTCTCCTTAAATGAGAATCATGTGTGCTTACACCAGCATGGAAGTAAATCCAATTTGCAGTCGTGTGCAAATTTTAAGCTAGCAGTTCCGTGAAGAGGGGGGTTAAGTCCATGTGGCAGTTTAATTTAGAAAGAATGTAAGTAAGTGTATGTGTGTGTAATTTAAACTATTTGTTTCTGTATGCGAGAGAAAGAGTGTGTGTGTCTGTGCTTGTATATAGAATTTCAATTACCCATTCTGTTTATATGAGAGAAGGTGCGTGCATGTGTGTATGTGTGTGCTGCTAACAGAGAGAAGGTAGATGTGCGTGTGTATAATTTAAAATAGTTATTTTGTTTGTTTCTGTATGAGAAAGTACTTGTCTGTGTGTTGTTTGAGAGAGTAGGAGTGTGTGGAATTTAGACTAGTTGTTAGTTGCTGTATGAAAGAGAAGGTATGTGTATGTTGCTGTGTGAGAGAGTAGGTGTGTGTGTGTGTGTGTGTGTGTGTGTGTGTGTGTGTGTGTGTGTGTGTGTGTGTGTGTGTGTGTGTGTGTGTGTGTATTGCTATGTTTTCCACAGACTCATAGTCTGTAGTGTTCCTCGCTTGAAAACATTTTCGGACTGTGATGCATACCCTACCTCTCAATTTATTTGCTCAAATATTCTGGAAAAAGTAAAAATGTGTGTGCGTGTGGGGGGGCAGGAAGACCAAAATAAGGAATATTTTTTTTAAATAGTACTCCAATTTACTTAAAATGTTAGTAGAACAGAAGGTATTGTAACTGAGCATAATTCTCAATAATTAACTAAAAAAAGAGGGGGGTCTCAAGAGGCAAAATTAGGAACATTTTGCTAGATTTGGAACAGCTGATTGATTTCTGTAGGGATATCATTTTGTGTTATTTCATAAAACTACTAAAATGCATATCAATAGAAATAAGTGCAAAAAAATGCTTCAGGAGGGCTGACACCCACCAAATGGTAGTTTGTTTTGTACTGTGCGGCAGGTGGAAAAGATATATAATGTATACAGTATAGCTTTTAACTTTGATTATGTATTTTCTGATAGATATTTATTTGAAATATGCAATATGGCGGGGGGGGGGGGGTGTCAGTCTCCCTGTTGGATGTGAGCATTATTGTCCAGGAGCCAATATCAAACTGTTTTCATTACTAACTGTGTATGATTTTTTTCAATAGTCTGACGTGCCATGGGTGACTGAAAATATGTGAAAACACTTGTTCTTGCAGGCATACTTCTTAAAGGTATGATTTAGGCAGTGCGTTATAATTTTGGCCCTCAGAGATTTAGTCTTGTTCCTTCCTGGTTTACTGATGTTCCTCATAATGGCAGACCCATTTATAGGTATGTACATTATCAAACAAATAAATACAACCCATGCAAACTCCTTTCCAGGAACTATATAGGGTCTAGCATATAAATTTCTATTGTAAAAAGTAAGACTATGGTCTTCTTTCTGACCTTATACTATGATTTATAAAGCTCAGAGGTTGAGAGCTATTGGGACAGGGGTGTCAGCCCCTTATTGGATGCATACATTATTTTTAAATAATGTTAGCAGATAAGGCATGTATATACAGTTATTGATCAGAATAATCCTTAAAATATCTATGGTTTTGCTGATATACTGGTGTCACAGTACATATCCAGGTTCCTTATTTGCATTATTCATTACTAAGAGGCTGACTGCCATGCAAACATAATCAGCCAGTGTCAGTCATCTGAAGACATTCTCACATCTGTGTGTAAATGGTGTGGAATCATAGCCTGCTTTAAGCACCAGCGAACCCTGTGATTGTTGGGGGATCCTGGTTCTAGGGGTCCTGCTGTTGTTTATAGGTTCATAGGTGTGTACTATGCTAATGGCCCTGGAGCCTTTACAAGCCTAGCCCATAGGATTACCCTGGCATTTGTATATAGTTAAAACAAATAGGCTCTAGGAGTACTGATACACCCCCATACACCTGTATAATAATTATTTGTCATTACATTTTGATATTTTTCTGTATGTTAATTTCCTAATCAAATGTTTAATGAAGGTTATTATCTCTTTTTTTGTTATATAGGTCTAATTGTACATGTGCCTAAGCAGGTTGTATGAAGCATATTCATTTATTTGTATTTGAACCTATTTGCATTGTGTGATTTGTAATTGATTCTGTATTTGTATTTTTAAAAATGCTAATAAAAATCAGATTGCAAAAAAAAGGATTAACCTGGCATCATGCCACCTGACCTTAGTTCCCAGTGCCTCTGTCAAGTAGAACCACCGGAGTGATCCCCGGGGTGAATTTTCTGTTTCCTATCCACTCATCAAGATTTCTCTTGAAGAGGGCCAGTAAGGTGCTCTGTTTGACATGTATGGGAAATCTGTACCATAGCATGGGCAGTCTCTGGGTTATGAACCTGTCCCTCCAGCATGTTCCGTTGATTGTAGCAATGAGGTTGAGGTCTTTGGAGCATGTGGTGTGGAAGGAATTGGGATTCCTTTAGATGTAGCATTTCTAACAGAGCTGGATCCTTCCTGTGGGTGTGGGGTAAATGGGGGTGTTTCATGAGTATGGTGTGGGTGCGGTTTAAGGGGCACTAGAGCACTACTTCACCTAGGGTGCCATTTCAGCTAAGGCTGGCCCTGATGTCCAGTATTTAGGACACTGTTTTTTTTTACCTGCCCAAGCTTTTTACAAAAAAAAAAAAAAAAAAAAAAAAAAAAAAAAAACATTCACCTGCTGTGACTGATGAAGTCTGTTTCACTGCTGCAATGTCAGTATCTATAGAAAAAATCTTATTACTGGCATTTGATGCTTGCAAAATCTGTTTCTGTCTCACCACCAAATGAACAGCTTCTTCTAATGTTTTGGCTGTAGCAATTACATTCAGCTTGATAGCTGTATCAAGTCCCTGAACTCTTTGCAAAAAAGTCTCAACCACTTGTTTCTGTTCATCATCCTGTTTCATTTGTCTGTCAGAGTAATTGTGCAGTACAGCATACACTAAAGAAAACAGTGCTGCAGTTTCCATAAGATTGTCTGTTCTGGTTATTCTGAATTGATCTAGCAACCTAGTGTCAAAACATGTTTTCTGTGCTAAAGCCTGTAAAGCTGCATTTAGCCAGGCACGAAGGTTATCAGGAGGTAGGTCATGTACTGAAGTTACAATGTAAGTCTTAAAAGTTTTAGGAAGAAAAGAATCAAAACATTTTGACAATTCCTTACCCCAAGTAATCCCAGTATCACTGCACCAGTCTTCAAAAACCATAAGATTCCGAAATAATTCATTTTTGTCATCCCATTTAGGAAGTAACTGTAACAGTTGTGTTGTATGATACAATGTTCGAGCTGTGGTTATACCCACTACATCTGCAGCTAAAGATTCAGACTGAAAGGAAGATTGTCCTTGATCTGTCATGCCTTTTGCAGCTGGTTTTAAGACCTGATTATTAGTCTTAAGAAAGTCCTTAAGTCCATTAATAAGGTCCTCTACATCCTGTCTAAAGGTAGTAATGTATTTAGTGTCTATATTATAAGATCAACGGTTAAAAACATCGAACAACATATGGTTGACACCATATGTTCGATGTCTTCAAACATCGACCTTATAAAAAGACAAAAACAAAAAAAGAAAAAAGTACCCTAATGGGTTTAAGCAGGGGGGGCAAGCCCCACCCCCCACTACTTAAATATACCAACTCCGAGACCGCACTACATTGCAGTAAACAGAAATCTCCCCTTACGGAGATTTCCGTTTACACACTCAAGATTCTGAGCGTTCGATATTCTCGTGTCGACAATATCAGATTCGACATTGTCGACTTTCGAGAATATAGTATAGACCCTGTATTTATCTTTGTCTGCAAGCCATTTTTTATCATCCTGAACCAATCTATCCTGCTGACCTGCAGCATTACTGGCTGTATTCCAACTGGACAGAAATGAATCATAATCTGTTATTAAGTCAGGGTGAACCTTTTTCCGTGAAGCATCAAGTTTACTAGTCAAAGTATATAAATCATCAATTGTCACAACATACACTGATAGTACTGCTGCTTGAGTAACACTAACATTAGTGCTCTGAGTACTGGAATTTTGATACAATATATAGTTATGCATGCCTAGCATAGCTTTAGCAAGAACCCAAAATTTAGCAATGCGCTTGAAATAAATTCTGTCATCACATTGAATGCATTGTTGTATAACCCAATCCATAATTTTTGACCATACAACAGTCTTGTTTTGCAACCTTGCAGGTGCTTGTCTGTTTCGTTATCTAACATTTTCCTGATTCTTCCCTTGAAAAAGAGAACAGAAAAAGAACAGTCTGTAGCCTTCCCTTGGGAACTGTTATCTCTCATGCTTGGTCAGCAAGGTTTTTCTTCCTTTCTGCTTTTCTAAAATGTATGCATACATGAAACACAATTTATAGGCCTATTTTACCTTTTAGCCTGTCTAATGTCTAATAATTACTTTAAAATGGAATCCCCTAATCTAACAGTCAGCAAACATAATCTAACCTTAGTTCCACTGTCCAAGACTTCAGCATTTCTTATATTAAACAAGCTAATATATAGATAGAAATGCACCACGGATATCATCAAACCAAAACTCCTTTATTTAAAACGATTAAGCTCTTTCATCCCTCCACACCAGGGACTTCATTAGAATGAAAACACTTTGTCATGTAACTCTTAAAATACCACAACGTAGTTCATGACTGGTCAAGTGTTAACTAATTACACCGTAAAATTGATTGTTAAATTGAGCCAACTAATCACAATGCTTTAAAGGTTCATGCTATAAGATTTCACACATTAAAAATGTCATGACTACCATGTGACCATATTAAATAAAATCAGATAATAGCAAAAACAAATAACATTTTTACTTTTTCTATTTCTATTTAAAATTTTGTTAAATCACAACCTGTCAGCTCTTTATTTAAAGATTTTGGCTATTGACAGAGAATCGTTCAAACCTGGTGGCATAGTGGCAGCAAGCCTTAACTGCCATTGCAACTCTTTTTTAACCAATAAGTTCTTCCAGTCCCTCCCTCTAGGGTCAATTTCTATGGTTTCAAGTATACCAAATCTAAATCTAACAAATCCATAGCATAATAGGGAATGCCTATAAAGAACGTCAGTCTCTTTTTTGCTTATAATTTCATAGTTGTGTTTGTATATTATATTTCTCAAAGATCGTTCAGTTTTTCCCACATTATATGCTTTACAGGATTCACACACAGCCACATAAATTACTCTAGATGTAAGGCAATTCCCCTTTTTGAGTATGACCTTGTTTTTCATTATGTTATTAAGGAAGAAGGAAGTTTCATTGTTTATAAAATTACACTGTTTACAAGTACCACAAGGTCTAGTACCCATAATGGAACCACGGTTTAGCTCCACCTTTTTCTCTAATAGTGCCTTGACATTCTTCCCTACTCTACTGATGAATATGGGTTCTTTCCCCACCAATTTTTTATATCACGATTCACCCTAAAGATATTCCAGTTCTTTTTCATAATGTCCTTAATACCACCCGAAGGAGAACTGTATTGTAGATACATGCTTTTTCAAAATTTTTATGTTGCATAGTTATTTGACTATTATTCCAGGGGGGTAAGACCTACCCATAACAGGGGCACATATTTTTTACCCCATTGTTCATACACCCTTTGTATAGTGTCATCCACCAAACTGCTGGGATACTCTGTCTTTAAACATATTTCCTAAGTTAATTCTTTCTTTACATCACCTTCCTCTGATGTCATACGGGCCACTCTTATAGCCTGTTCTTTTACTAAGCTTTTTTCCGTACTAAGGGATGACAACTAGAGAAATGTAAATAAGCATTGCAATGTGTCTTTTTATGAAAAATGTTGGATTTTAATCCATTCTTTGAATGTGAAATAGTAATATCCAGATAGTTGATGCTTGCTCTATCACATTCAAGAGTAAACTGTAAAAAATCAGTAATGTTGCTTAAATATTTGATAAACTCCAATATCCTTTCTTTTGTACCTCTCCATAAAATAAAAAATATTGTCCAGAAATCTAATATATGTTACAATGTTAGCTCAATATTGACTCTTAAACACATGACACATTTCCCATCCTAGCAATACAATATTGGCATATATGGGGGCACAAGCTGTCCCCATTGCCACACCTTTTAACTGTTGAAAATATTGGCCCTCAAAAAACATATAATTATTATTTAAAATTAGGGCCATTAACTTAAATGCCAAGTTTATGTCATCATGACTTAATGTCGACTGGGCATGCAACGTCTCTTCAAATAACTCCAATCCTTCTGATTTAGGAATGGATGAAAACAAGTCTTTTACATCAACAGTTAGAAACAATAGATCTTGTGACCATAGGTTCATAGGTTCATAGATTAGTACTAGGTTAACTGCCCTTGTGGGCCATTTTTTTAAGCCTAGCCAATTACCCCATGTGAGAATCAAACTCTGCACCTTGTGGCAGCAAGGTAAACACCTTAACCATTCTGCCATCCTCCCACCCTTATGTCCTTTTTTAATTGCCCCAAAAATTGCCAGGAATCCTTTACTAGGTGGGATTCATTTTCTACTATGATTTTAACCATCTTGTCTACCAGCAGTGTCAGTGGATGTGTCTGCGAACCACTGGCTGCAACAGTTGGTCTAAAAGGTGGTTCATTAATATTTTTATGAACTTTGGGTATTCCAGCATAGCTGGTACTCTGGGTTTACTATTTGTCAAAAACTCATAGGTGCCTAAATCTATGCACTGTTCTATAACATAGTCCTCTAAATAAGAGTTTATATGACTATACAAAATATTAATTTGATTTTTGGAAACCTGAGTACAACTCACTTAATCAAATAATATGTTATGTATAACATTAGAAAAATCTTGAGAAGTGAACAAAACTGTGCCTCCCCCTTTGTCGGGTGCCATAATTCTTAAAGATTTATCTTGTTTTAATTCATACAATAGGACACTTTCCTCTTTAGTTAAATTGTTGTAAAATCTTTTTTCTTTGCCCCAAAGTTGGTACATATCCTCCACCACTGCAGATTAAAATGTATTTATCAAGGGGTGTAGTGGCGGGTTGTATGTACTTTTTTTCTTTAATACACCCTTGTTGATATTGCAACCCTCCATTGTATTTGACTCATTGTTAGCAAACAAAATATCCAGATTACGTTTTCTGGTGTACATTTTAAAATCAATTGTACTTTCCGCTGTGTCTGGGATCCTAGAAGGCACATACTTAAAGCCTTTCAAAAATAGTGTAAAGAATTCACGAGTCATTTCTCTGTCAGTGTAATTGTATATTTTATATCCCTGATGGCAGTTTAAAATGCAATTGTTGGAATCCACTGTTGTGGTTAATATTTCCCCAACCCTGGGTAATAATTCCTTTTCTGGACTTGTGCTGCATAACTGATGGGTACATAATTCTTCTGTCTGTACTTGTTCGCTATTCTTTCTGAGCGGCAGAGCTCCTGAAAATTCTGCTGGTAATTATAATGATGGGTGAGATTGCTTTCCGTACCCATATAATTCTCTTCTCCTACCATGTCCATCCCTTCACCATCTGAAAATCTGTGGTCACTGTAGTGTATTTTGTCCTTGTGACTACTGTTGTGTACTAATAAGTGACCTGGGGATACGCCATCTTGTTTCGATATTGTTGAACGTCCCTATCTAATATGCACCTTTTTTTATAAAAAAGATTACTGCATCTCTTTTCAACCCTCTCAATTACCCTGTCATATAGCAAATATTAAATCAGTTGTGATTCTTTTAGTTCCTCCAACTCTTTCTCAGTTTTAATCCTCGACTGTTCATTGTAAAAAAACTAACTTATTCAAAAACCCCAACCTCGACACATCACACATCGACACAAAATCATCTAAATATTTTCATCTTACATAATTATATTAAAAAAGCAAAAAGGTCACAGTAATGTAAGTCCTGTTTATTTTTGGTATTGGGTTCTTTACTCTTCTTAAAAGTCAATCTTCTATCACTTGTATTTGCTTGGGTAGCTAACTGCTCATAGATGTCACTATTAAATGTATTACAAGTCAGCAGTGGGTGATGCTACTAACAGCTCACCTGCAGCCCTTCCACTTTTATTTTCTTAGCCAGCAAACATTTATTTTTATTTAATTAAAATAACATAGTAATTTTTACCCATCACTGTGAATACAAGGGAACTCCCTCAGCTCACCAGCTGCCAACTTGTACTACACTCACCTGTAGCACTAAGTATCCTAAAAAACGTTTTTGGGCAATTCCCCTAACATAAGGAGTTAGCATCCCCCCCCCTCCCAGATATCTTCCGGCCTTTTTAACACCAATGAAATGGTGCATCTATGGAGGCCAGTTGGGCTACCAGACGAAGCAGCTGTTTAAAGTGCTGATTATCTGTAGCTCCGAGTAACTGCTTGATGCAGTTGATGGGAGATTTTGTGTACTGTATTAACATGTATATAAATGTATTAATATTTTTAAGGTCAGCACTGGCAGTGGACATCATGCATACTTTTTCTGGCTTGACTGTAGGAGCTACTATACAGAATTTGCTGTTTCATCCATCTCTCTATCCACATTGCATCTGTCTAGCCAAATTTGACTGGAGTGCATTGATCCTCTGATCTACAGCTGTCTTCATAAACTACTACCATTCATAACTCACAACACTTGAACATTAAAAATCATAACTCTGACCTTTAGAAATCATAGCACAGGGCCAAAATGCGGAGCACTTTCTGATTTTTCTTTTGGAACTGAAGGTATTTACAGTAAATACCCCATATAGTTATTAATAAGGAACATTTGCATAGCCTTATTTCACTTTCTAGATAATATACACACCTTTAAACAGATCTGTCTTTATGAAAAAAAATGGAATAAAATCAGTAAATCCCAGAAGATACAGGCAAAATCTGAGATAAAAAACATAACACTATGTCTGAATTTTAAAAACTGAGAGGTATGTGCTGTATAATCAACACTGTGGTATTTACACAGTTTATTGCATCTCTTCTTTTCAGCCCCTCTCTCAACATTAATTCAGATTTCATTAACAGGCTAAAGCATTTTTTTTCTAATATCAAGCTCTGGGTCTCTTAACCTACTGATGTATGATGTGTCTTCAATTTGCATACTTTTATCTACAAGTTAAAAAATGCACTTCTTGACTTTAACTAGCCATACATGTTTCTTGTCATATATATCCTACTCCCTCATCTGCCTCCCTCTCCTCTTTCTTACAAAAAAAGTACCTTACAAATTATTTTGTATTTGCCTGAAATCTCAGTATTGCTCTTCATCACTTCACCATAATCCTCAGTCATAACATTGTAGTATCATCATCACCAACGCATTTTTCCCATTTTTTCTACATGGGGTCAGAGTATCAAATAACTTGCACATCTTTCGATTCAGTATTACTCTCTTACCTTCTTTGACAGTCACACCTTACTGTAGAAGGTTTACTGTCATTCAGTTTGTCCACTTCGTTACTGGACATCTTTCTTTATCTTTCCTTTTTCCCATTTCTCCCAAGTCCTATTAAATATTTTGCCTTTACGGGTTTGGCATATTTTGTGTGATGTGCCAAATAATCTGACTAACATTTCTGTTTTCCCATCAGAATTTGCCAGGAGCTGGGGCGTGGCTAGGATGCTGAACTGATAGCTGCACTTCATTTCAGCTCTCTTACCTCAATACAATTCCTGACAGGAATTTTACAAAATAATATTTAATTTGAAGAAATTTTTATTACTAACTTATTTCTAATAACTCTGAGCATCTATAAGAAAAATTTTATTGTCAGAACTTGAATAATTCCTGTCAAATTAATTACTGGAAAATCAGCACCAATATCAGCTTTACAGCATGAGTCATCTAAGGAATACAGCACAAGACTCTTCTCTCAAAAAAGACCTGCAGTCTCTCATTACAAATATACAGGAACTTACAATAAAATCGACAAGATGGACAATAAAATAGATACTTTTAAAGAAAAGTGCTCACAACAACTGGAACAGCTTCAAGAAATGTTTACACAGCAGAAAGGACAGATATCACTTATTGAACAGTCATTAAGTGACATTGACACTAGAGTCCAAATAGAAGAACAACAAACTGAATTCTTACTTCAACAGAATACATATTTACTAGAAAAGCTTGATGATATGGAAAACCGAACAAGAAGAAATAATATTAGAATATATGGTCTACCAGAAAAATCTGAAGGGGACAATATGATAAACTTTCTTACCACCTGGATACCAGATGTAACAAAAATACCTGAAGCTCTTTCATATGGTATAGAACGGCATAGATCACTAGCAGCTTCTGGAAATGCTTCTTCTCCGGGTAAGAACAAGCCGGGATCTATAATTGTGAGACTTTTTCTACACAAGATAAAGATCTTATATTAAGAAATGCTTGGGCAAATTCTCCCATCAAATACAATGATTCATTAATAAGATTTGACAATGATTATTCTACAAAGGTGGTTTCAAAAAGAAAAGAATTTCTACCAATAAAAAAAACCTTGAAGAAAAAGCAACTGAAAGTCCATCTTTTATTTCCAGCAAGACTGAAAGTTTTTCTACCAAATGGAATAAAAATCTTTGAAACAGTAGATTCAGCAATAAAATACCTTACCAAGAACAACATCCTAACACATGAAGAATCTATGGACTGGACAATAAGTACACCGAAGAGAAATGCTGAAGTAAATAATTGGAAAACTGTTGAGCAAAAGAAAAAAAAACTAAAGGACAAATAATCTTACATGTTATATTCTGTAAAAATCTAAATAATAATACTAACAACAAAAGAAAAGTTCTTACTGTCTTCAAGTTACACCAAAACAGGTACTGTTTTCAATTATATTTTAAATGTCAAAATTAGCATAAATGTAAATACATTTATCTCAAATCACATCAATATACTAAGCATAATTTAAACATTACTCTATTTTTCATTATTATCCATCTATTATTTTCATATTCTTAATCAGAGTAATCAATGCATAATAATGTTCCCAAATAGTTTATTTATTTATTTATTTATTTATTTATTTTCTCTCTTTGTGTTTTGTTGTTTTTATTTGTTCTCTTCTTTTTATTAAATCTTCATTAACTTATAATACTTTAATCAGTATATGGTTATATTGCTTAATAGGTATAGTAACGGCTGATATATAACTTATTATCAGTTACATCCCTGATAGTATTACTTTTTATAAGTTAAAAGTGTCCCTGTTTGGATAAATGCTAATGCTGGGCAGAAATGTGTTGCTTTTGAAATGAAGTATTTCAGTTAGGATGTATCATAAGACTACTTTAAATAATCTTAAAAGATGTTCTGCCTTTGACCCATATGCACATACTGATATAGTCCAGTGAAAAATATGTTTTAAGTGATATTTTGAGGCTATAAGTCATGTGTGTTGTGGCTCAGACATCCGGAGTTGAAAGATGCTTGTGACTAGCTTAGATATCCTGTTGTCTTTTCTTTTGTAGAGAAATAAGGCATAGCATGTTTAAAATGCAAAGTTTGACAGTTGTGAACACTACTCCGTAAACTAGAGTGCTCACGTGCCACTACATGAGTTTGTCACCAAATAAGAGGAGGGAAAAGAAAAAAGAAAAAACACATACCTTTTCCCGCTTGGTTCTTGAGACAATTTAACAGCCACAAACATCACTAGAAACTTGAGTTACTTATTGCTTGTCGCATTTACTTGTGTACGCCATCCCCTGGCTCTTTCTAATTGACGTCTAGTCAGAAAATAAGCTAGGTTCACATTTAAAGATACAGAAACCTAAATTCCTTCTAAGGAAACATAAATAATATGAAAGGTTCATATAAATATACACAGATATTTATTTTTGAAGCACTTTCAGTTTATGGCTACTGATGTCTTCTAGCACCTTGATAGATAAGGACATATATCTGCTTGTCTTTCTATCAGTTTAGATTTCCAGACATTTTAGCTATCCCTTACTATGTTTTATACAGCAGAGTTTAAAAAGCAGTAATTAATCATCAGCAAATAAAATCACTGCTGTTTTACAAATTCTCTAAAGAAACTAGTAAATGTCAAGCAACTGACAGGTTTGTTTTGGGGAGGGTTGCCATTTCCCATGCTGGTGCTCCTGCAGAATACTACTGATGTCCTGCTGCCAAGGTATGCCCTCGGGTGGGCAGGTGGGATGCAACAAGAAGGTTGGATGTGCATTTGGCAAATCAAACATTTAGATGGCGTTATGGTATACTAGATGGAGAAAGTGGAAGCAATGATTGTATAGGCAACTATAATGAGTAACATAACAACAGTGGATTTGACCCGTGTGTCAATTATACAATGTTTATATCCCATGTGGCTTTGGGCTTTGTCGAAGCATCTGTGTTCTACACACATATTGTGTTGGATCTGATTTGAGTGGAAGGGTGAGAGGCTTAGCCCACACCCTAATTTGTTACTGGGTTGCCATGCATTATGGGCATGCATTGTGACAGGTACTCAACGGGCTATCCATCCTTAGATGGCTCATGCTGTTCCCGTTTGCTCATCTGAATGGTGACTGCAGCTGTGCTCTTCTTGTTATGTTGCCTGGCTGTGGCTTCACCCTTCTTATAATATTGTCTGGCTTTTTACATTATCAAGAATGACACAATACTAGTGTATGCGGGTATATCATGTTACTGTTAGTGTGGACAAGGATGCTTGACAATGCAACTATGATTCTTGGACCTTTCTGCAGACGGGAGTGTTGTCTGGCAGTTGAGAGCCTGGTTGTTCCTGATCAGCGGACCTGTATTTTTGTGTTTCAATGTGACTGCATGAAAGGATGCCAGTATTGGTCTGCAAGTTTGGTGGGCAGTAGATTCGTTGGGGATTGATTTGAGGAGACACTTGTATTATGGCTGGGGCACTTGACATTTGATAAATGTATCCTCTCAATGATGCATTCTGTCTGGTCATTGGCTGTAAAACAGCTTTTCTGAGAAATATTGTTGTGGTGCCAGTTAATGATTTGGATTAAATGTTTCTATATACAGTCGTGAAGCAATTGCCAGGATAAAATGGTACTCTTGCAGTGCATGGATCATCGTGGCTGTCCTCCGATGTTGGAGGAAAAACAAGCTTCTTGGACACCTTTTTGACGTGGTAAAGGTGTTACCCCATGGTTTGAATACGTTTTGTCTATTTGCTGCAAAATGGGTTGGGAATTTTGGCCTGTAATATTTTCGTACATGGTGGTTTGAATCTTGGCAGCTTCCATTGTTTTGATGTGTTCTCCAGTATACTTTTGTTCAGTCATAGGATTGAATTACTGGTGTTGAGTAGGTCAGGATTGTATCTCCAGCACTTGTTGTCAGCAGATAGACTCACTGGTTGGGTGTCAGTCTAAGCTGTGGGAGTTGATGTGTGATATACATAGATGTTTGCTTTGAGGGTGTGGTCAAGTGCGCTGCAGTTTTACCTCTGTACTGTGTCAGTTTTCATTGTGCAGGGTCCCACTGAGGGTTGATGGAAGTGTTGGCAACAAGACACTCAATCAGGTAACAACATTATGAGTGGTCTCTTGGATAAGGGAGCTGTCTAAATTGTGATCTTGTTGCCTCCAGCCATGGGAATTGTCATTGAAAAGCTGAAAAATGCAATCAGAGGAGCATATTTAATGTCTACTAAAGAAATATTAATATACTTATACATTGTATCGCATTTCAGTTTATGTTAAACATGAAATATGATGTGGTTTCAGAACTATTCATGTTTTTATTCCAATATGACTTTGCAAATATTAATTTAAACACTGGTTTCGGACTTGAGTAGTCTAAAACAATTGCACAACAATGGTACTGTATTATACAGTAATGTCAGTAAATAGTTTTCAACAGATGTATGAAATATACAGTTATAGATTTTAACATGATGTTTATTAATACCCTAAATTATTTTGAAATGATACTACCTTAATCTAAATATTTGTACCTTTTTGAAACCTGCTTAGAAGTAAGTATTATTGAATTACAATAAGATGAGTAAAGAATATATGTATATATTTTAGCTGATTAGATTATCTTAATATATTATTCAATTATCTTTATTTAAAACTAAGAGGATAAGAGAAACTGATCCAAATATTATTTGTGAGGGTAGAAAGTTTGTTTGGTTAGATTCACTAACCAAGCGAAGAGGTATATTCCCTCATAGCAATAGGGAATGGTTTTTAAGGTTAAGACATACAAGTCTGGAAGTGCTTTGTCTTTTTTTATTCTATCACTTTGGTGTCACTCAGAAACATGCAAAAATCATACAAGAAAAACTTTTGAATTCTGTATCCAAGATGGAACTAAGAATAAACAATATTTACATAAACTTACACATAAAACAAACTCAAAACTAGGAAATGAAATGTTTATCCATAAATGTTAATGGTCTAAATAATAGTAATAAAAGGAGAAGCCTATTCAAGTACATAAACTTACATAAACCACAAGTAGTCTTTTACAAGAGACACACTTATTAGATAGAGATATAAACAACTTAAATATTAATAATTACACAGTACTAATAAACTCTCAATACAAAACAAAAAAGAGGAGTAGCTATACTACTGCAACTCAACTATAACACCTAAAATAATTACTACTCATCAAGATACATCAGGTATGTTTTGTCTAGTTTCAATAGAGTTAAATAAGATAATCTATACGTTAGTAAATCTATATTGGATCCCAGGACTAGGATTAAAAACAGTTAAACAGCATTTTGAAGAGATAATTCATTTAACTAAGGGTAGCCTGATATTGGCAGGAGACTTCAACTGTATAATGAATGAAAAAGATACAGATTCTAAATCCAAAAGAAGAAAACAACCCATCTCTAAAGAACTATCAAAATTTATAGATACATTGTATTTAAAAGATATAAATGAATTTGCAGAACCAGACTCACTAATCTTCACATTTTATTCTCATAGATATAAAACTAACTCTAGAATTGATAGAATATATGTTGCCAATGACCTAATAACAAAAATTGACAAAGTCAAAATCATAAATTGTCCTTTATCTGATCATAATGCCATAGTCTTTGAGATAGAGCTTACACCATTTTATTCAAATCCCATTACTAGGATACCTTCCTATATCACAAAATTGAGAGATTTCAAAGAATTTTATGAAGAAACAATCAAAAACTTTCTAGAAATAAATTACACAGAAGATATTTCAGAAATATATGTCTGGGATTCATTAAAAGCAGTTACATATGGGAAGATATTATCCTGGTACATAAATAAAAGGAAGTTATGGAATAAAGATATGCTAGACTTACAAAACAAAGCAGATAAATTGAAACTGGAAATACAAAAGGGTAATGCTACTCAAGTTCAAGAACTTACACAAATCAATAAGAAGTATACAGAATTGCTGCACCATAAGATTATGATTAACTTAGAAAAGATAAAAATAAATTCATACTCTACTAATTCAGCACACCTGAGATACTTAACTAATAGAACAAAAAATAATTAAATCTAAGCAAATAAAAGAAATATTTATTCCCAATACTAACAAAAGAGTTACGGAACTAAATTATATTTTAGAAGCATTCAGACTCCAATTTAACATTGATAATTCCATAAATACTCAAGATACACCTACTAAGGATATAAAAAAATACATAGAAAACAATATTCATATTAAATTAACACAAGAACAAATAGACATTATAAACAAACCAATCAATATGACAGAATTAAAATCACACATTAAAAAGCTCAAGACAAATAAAGCACCTGGCCCAGACAATATGCTACCAGAAATGTATAAATTAATACCCAATCAAGCCATATCTTTATTATTAAAAGTATATGATACAGCCAATAAAGATTTGAATATACCACCCTCTTGGAAATATTCATTGATATCCCCAATTATCAAACCAGATAAAGATGAGAAACAGTGTTCCTCATATAGGCCAATATCATTACTCAATATAGACTACAAGATGTTTATGGCTATATACGCAGATAGGATCAAACACTTTCTTCCTTTCTTAATTCACAAAGATCAAACAGGTTTTATTAAAGGAAGAAATACTTCAGATAATATTAAAAGAATACTAACATTAATAGATTATAGCAAACATAAAGTCCTAAATTTAAATGTAATCTCATTAGATATTAATAAAGCTTTTGATTTGGTTAATTGGAACTTTCTTTCACTAGTTTTAAAAGAATATAACTTTCCTTCTAATTTTAATAATCTTATCCAAATACTATATGAAAAATCTACTGCATATGTTAAACTGGGATCATATAGATCAGGCCCTATAACAATAAAAAGGGAACTAAACAAGGTTGCCCTTTATCACCATTGTTATTTGCATTACTCATAGAACCCTTTGCAAATCAAATCAGATCAAACAATAACATAAAGGGCATTTGTATTAATAAAATGTTAAACCTTAAAATCCAACTCTTTGCTGATGACATACTATTAACTCTCTCAGATGCAAATGAGTCTTTGAATGCTCTATTTAACTCCATGAATACATTTCAAAATATTTCAGGCTTAAAATTTAATGAAAACAAAACTAAAATTATGCCCTGTAATTGTAAAAAAAAAATAATATAAACAAAAGATTTTCCAAATATATAGTAACAGAAAGTAAATTATTATATCTGGGAATAAATCTACTCAATGAATTAACAGATTCTCTAATATTTAACTATAATAAAATACTAGACAAAATAGAACAAACAATTGGTTACTGGAATAAATATATCTTTTCAACAGCAGACAGATTATATCTTATTAAAATAATCATATTTCCCAAAATATTATACTTAATACAAAATTTTTCATTGCCACCTCCCAAATATATTATTCAAAGATACAATAAACTAATTTTAAATTTTCTATAGTTTCCAAATAAACCCCGTATAGCCTTAAATAAACATTTGCCAGATTGGGAAGATGGTGGAATTAATTTACTGGATATTGATTTATATATTACCTCATCTGTTATTAAAAACATAACACTATGGTTAAATAATTCATACACACCTATATGGAAACAAGCCCATGAGCAGATTTACATAGAAATCAATTATAATCACATACAAGACAACTTAACAGTAATACCATCACCCCTTATATGGATGTTAAAAGATTATTTTTAGGGAAAAGGAATAATATTAATAAATTGCCATCAAACTATGTAAGTTCTACACTTTCAGTGTTCAGAACATATATAAACAAAATACCAAATATTAATTCTTGGATTTTTCTTATTTTCCTATAGCTTTTACACCAAATATTCTAGATACATTCCAAATATCTAAAATAAATATACTTAAAGAAGAAACATTACTCTTTTGGCATCAACTTATAGAGAAAGGGAAAATTCTAACAAAGGAACAGATAATTTATAATTATAATATAAATAAAGACAATTGGCTGTTTTACAAAATCTAAGGCATTTTCTTATAAATAAAATAGAACAAATGCAACCTTCAGTTAGACATGAAGCTCCAAAACTCATTGAATACCTTATTCTTATCACAAAACAGCCTTATCAGGGTACAGGTTATTTGTCTAATATCTATAAAATTGTTAAAAAACAAAAACTATCATGAAAAATCATACTGGGATTATTATACTTTAATAAACAACCATCCTCCAGTTGAAGAAGAAAAAGTAATATTCTAAAATCTTCCAAATTTTCTACATTATCAAAATACTGGCAATTATTCACTTGGAGATATCTACACAGAAGTTTCTATACACCACATAGGTTAGCCAAAATGTATTCTATTGAAGATCAATGTTGGAGATGCCATATCAAGATAAAAGCAGATTGGCAGCATGTTTTTATGAATGTATATGTCTCAATATGTACTGGAAATCCATTAATTATTTTTTCAGACTGTTTATAATGATAATTTTCAATTAACAAAGTCTTTAATTTTATTCTACTCTCCTATACCAAACTGTGTACCAAAAAAGACACTAAAATCCTATGGTCACTATTGGCAATTTCACGTAAAATCATAACTATACACTGGAAAAATGAGGCTTCGCCACGTTCAAGGAATTTGAGACTTTAACAACAACAGTTGCTCACATGGAAATATTAACAGTGAAGAACAGAACTAAAAGATCTACTTCTTACTATTACTCTTGGATGAAAGTAGTGGAAATACTTGAAAATATCGAAGAAGATATATCATCTTATGTTTCTAACTCTATATAATATAGAATTTCAATGTTATTTGCATAGACACCAATGTAAATAGTTATATAATGGTTTGAAGTTAGTAATGTTTTAGAATTGTAAATATGTTATTTATCTTTATTTCATGTAATGTTTAAGACATCTTATTTGAAATAATAAAAAAAATATTTAGTGAAAAAAGAATTTGCCAGGAGCTCATACTACAACTATAGATTAATGTATTTGGTTTTATTCCTTCATCAACCTTGCTGCAAATTTCCAGTTGATAATATTTTTATTATATAAACATTGCTTATTTTATTTACTTTTGTTGAGGCTAGAGACAGACATTTAAACCATTAAATTATCCAGATGCTAAAATATAGAATAAACAAATACTAATCATGGTATGCAATGCTTAGCCCTTGATCCATGCAGTGGACACGCATAATTACAAAATGCTATTTCAAACAGTTTCTGGACTTGGAAAATTCTCTGTGCTTATACTCCTAAGATTCTGCAACATGGAAAATATCTTGACAATTCCTGTAACACAGCTCCTAAAATATGGTATTATGGATATAGTTACACTATGAAAACACTGATATAAAGTGAGTTAAAATTCTAGTTATACTAGAATTGAAAATGTGGCACTTCTAACTAAAACATTTGACTAATGGACAATCTTTCTGAATGGTGTTAAGTCCGATGTGTGATTTTTATCTGTCAGAACACAATATGGCACTTGCTTATTACTAAAACTGTGTACATGAAGAAGGTAATATCCTTTTTGGGAATACTCAAGTTTTACTACCATCATAACAGTAAGAGAGGTAGTATTACACAAAGTGGTCACGTAATCAGCTACATAGAATGTTAAGAAATACTGAGCATGTTCTTGTTTTAGGAAACTTTTTGTTAATTTAGCATATTTACAGTATATACACAGAAAGGAAGAAATTCAACATCACATAGTGTTAGGAATATAATGAATCCTCATGGTAATCTTATACAATTAACACATTATGAGTCATGGTTTTTCAGTAGCAGCATTTTAAGGCTATCCCAGCCACTAAACATCTGGGTATAATTTCTAGATCCTATTCTGTTCACTTCTTTTTCAGTTTTAAACAGTATTGCTGTTAAATTTAAAAATTATTTGAATGTAGAAACTGAGTTTGATTTTCATTTTTTGCAATAATTTTTCTAGCAACTGCCAAAAAATTCCAAAATATTTTTTTGTTGTTTAGCTTTTACAGTTACACGAAGTGGAACATTCATTAGTATTATTGATTTAGTTAAAGAATAATTATCAGACCATAGCACCTTTAAAAAACATGCTTATCTCTTCCCAACATACATTTCATTTTAAATAAAACATAAACATGTGCCCAATCAGCTTTTACGTCTTCACTACATCTCCAACAAACTGAAGAAGTCATTTACTAAACCTTGAGATTTTATAGTGAGTAATAAACATTCTATGTATGTATTTCCACATAAAAACTTTCCCATATAAACTGGAAGTTCGACTAAATGATTTAAGCAACAAAGTGTTATTCTTTCCATCTGCTGAGTCATTCAATCCACTATGGCTTAAAAGTTCCAGAATTTTGCATCAACATTATTATTATTTATAATTAAGTTATAGAACTCGGACAAGCTTCCTTTGTTGGTCAATTTATCTTTAATGATAGTATTCATATATTCATATAATGGGGGAATACTACTGTATTCCTCTTCATTTATTATGTACAAATTCATTTAATTTCTTACTGCTGGATAATATTAACTGGTTAACAGATTCACCCAATTTATAATCTTTCATTAAATATTCTGGTGACTTAGCGTTTCCTGTTTCAGAGCAATCATACCATAATACTAATCCATTCCTTTTTAATAAATTCATTTTAACATTGCTCTGTTTCCTTACATCTAGAGGTGTGTGCAATGGAAAGCACCATATTTTCCATTATGATATTAATGGAGTTTTAAAACATATTTTTAACTGTTTTAATAATTGATTTCATATATGTAGAGTCTAAAGTTTGAAATAAATTTTCTTCTAAGGTAAATTTTATTAACTAGATAAAAGGATTGTTGCATATTTCTAATTTAAAATATTTGAAAAACATAAGAATTTAGTATAATCATCTCCTGAATTAATATCTCTGTGACTCATAGTAAGTCACTTAACTAGACACAACTCCTGGGCTGAGTCTAAAAAAGGTCTATGGAGATCAGTGCTCTACCCTGGAAAACAAATATACATAAATAAACCTTTTTCTGTACCCTAAAAGTGTCTTAGTTCTGATTTAAGCATTTGGTCTCCAAGACAGTTATTTTACATTAACAACGTTTGCTGTCTACACTCTTGTGGGGGGAGAGGGTAGTCTCTACCCTTCTGAGCTAGGAATTGATGGTTGAAGGCTTATTGTGTCTGTAATTCTAAAAGTGTCTTTGTTCTGGTTTAAGCACTTGGGCTCCAAACCAGTTATTTTACATCAAGAAGGTTTACATTAAGAAGGTTTGTGGTCTACATTCTTGAGACATTACTATCTAGACAGATTTTTTTAACTACTAGAGTATCTAGTTTATGCATAGCTGAGCACTGCTCATCAAGTTCCTTGTCTTTTTGACCTATGCAATATTTAAATTTCACTCACTCCTCCCTAGAAGATCAGTAGCCATGGATATGTACTTCCTGACTCTCTGTATGGCCACTCTGGTTGAGATGGGTATTCTGAGGCATTGTAGCAACTGGTTCATGTACACTAATAGCCCACTTATTCTTAATAAAACCGATAAAGTATGTGAGAGGTGTAAATGCACTTTAACATTGAAGGAAAAACTCTCTCATACAATTAAAACTAATCCTATAGAGGTTGTCAGTGACACTTGTACCACTTCTACTGTACATGGTAAAGACCCTACGCATAAACCTACTTACACTAATGCACTTACAGGTAACTTTTCTAAAACACTAAGACTGCCTGCACAGTACAATCAAAGAAAGGGGCCTCGGCCATCATTTAAACACTCCACTAAAATACCACCCACAGTTACACTTAGTAACACTGTATCCAATGCCTCTTCTGGTAAGCCCTTAAGGCAAACCAGTGCACAGCCAAGTTTCCTGGTCATTGGTGATTCTGTAGTGAGGCACACTGATGTCCACCTCACCAGACTGACTAAGGAGAGAGTCACTGTTAGTTGCCATTCCAGGACTAGGATCCATCAAGTCACACTGGCACTCAGGTCATTGAACCAGAGTACCTGTATGACTCTGTCATAGTCTATGTGGGTATTAATGACCTTATACATACCTCCCTTTACTATATGAAGTGAGACATGACTGAGCTCACTGATTATGTGTCTCAGGCAAGTATGAGCAGTGAGCAGCATGCTACCTTCTTCAAGGATGATGCCATGTTACCAACAGAAATTTATGGGTAAGCTCACTAATTTAGGTATAAACCCTTTTATCACTTACTGGATAGTCAACTGTCTCACTCATAAGACACAGAAGGTCAAAATAGGTGAGGCCACCACCACCTAGAGGCCAGTCACTAGATGAGTCCCCCAGGGCTCGGTACTGGGCCCAGTCCCTTTTGGCTTCTATTTCTCTGAAATGGAAGCAAATGCTGAAGGTTTATGGCTGACTAAGTTTGCAGATGATTGCAAGCTGAGGTTTATCATCGACTCCCCTGCAGATACTAGGATTTTTCAAGAAGGTCTATCTCTGACTAACAAATGGTGCCACAGCCATGGCGTTAAACTCAGTGCTAAGAAGTGCATAAGTATACCCTTTGGGAAATCAACCATCCCAGCTAATTAGCATGTTGATAATATGCCCCTAAGAGTCAGCCTAGTGATCAGGGATCTAGGTATGCATGTAGACAGTAGCCTTACCTTCAACCACCATGTGGCCACAGTGGTGAGGACATCCTTCTATGTTGTGTAACTTCTAAGTAAGGGCATGGCATCTAAGTCCTAACAGGTCATTATCCCACATATGCCACCCTTATCAGACCAGTCATAGAATATTATTCTCCCTTTGGTGTGTTCCTAACCATAAGGAGCATTGTACCCTATGAATGGTCTGATAAGTGTGGAGTGCAATGCTCCTTTTGGTATGTACCCAACCAGGCATATGCGGCAACTAGAGCGACTTCAGGGGTTCCTTACAAAAATAATACAAAGCAAAACAAATCTGCCTTATGCAGAGTGTCTTAAAGCCCTTTCCCTCTACTCAGAATCGTGTAGATTGCTGAGGGGTGATCTATGCTTGGCTTACATGGCATCAGGAAATCCCTCACTTATGAATCTCCAACATATTCATAAGTCAAAGAGTAACAGAAATAAAAGATCTATGGACCTGACTTTTGTCTGTGACTTAAACAGAACATGCTGGAGAGACAGGTCTATAATAGATCATCGAATGCTTAGAAAAGTGAACGATGATTTATCGACCCCATGTAAGCAAAAGCTTCCAAACCCGAATGCTTAGAACAGTGATTTTTTTTCCCTTGGAAAAAAAATCACTGTTCCAAAAAAAAAAAACATACACTTAAAACATAAGGTAAAGTGGGGGGCTTCACGCCCCCACAACTCCCAACGTGGGATGCTGTGCCCCCCACACATCCCCTACTTAAATATACCAACTCCGAGATCACACTACAGTGATGAAAACAGCAAAGTAACGGATGTGGCCAAGGAATTTCTTTCCCAGGGAAAGATTTTGCTTATATGCCACTTCGTCATTTTGCCTTTTCGTCTTTTCAAGTTCGACCAAGACGCATTCGAAAGAACTCAGAGAGACAGGTATGTTTCCCAGAGGCTGCCCCTCCTGTGGAAAAGACTTTCCATCCACATGAAGCTGAGCTTGTCTATTACCCAGTTTAAGCACAACCTAGACCAGTGGATGGGAAATAGGAAATTTACACTAGCAATCATCTCCCTTATGGAAATGTCTGTCCCTCAATGTCCTATTTGGAGACAGGACATCATTTTTCTTTTGGGAAACCTTGGCAAAGCTTATAAACCCCCCCCCAGGTTGTTAGTAACAGTCTATGAATCTATGAATCTCAGTCTATTTTTTAAATCATTAACTTTATCTACGAGCCAATGATTTTGTTTTAAAACAAATTCAGTCTGAGACTCACCTTCAGTTATTCTCCGTTTATGATTATTTAAAACTTCTTCCATACATCTGATTTGTGCAACAGTAACACTGCAGGCAGCAAAAGCCACATGAAGAGGATAAAGAGGTAGCACCGTAGTCATTCTGAGTTGTCATAAAATTGAAGCTGTTCTATTTTATCACAAGGCTCGTTTCCCTATCCCTGCAGAAGATAAAAAAAAATCATTGCTAAGATAAGTACCACATCAGAAATAACTCTTGTTAAGTGTATAGTTGTTAAAAAGTATTGCTTGCCAAGGCAGTCTGCTCATACCTTTCAACCTCTTAGGGCAAGACATCTGGATAAGCTTAAAATAATATGGAAACAAAGGCCCAGAAATAGGGACAGATTTTAAATGTTGTTCTATAAACTTAGACAGTTGATGAAATAACAGGTTTTGGAGGATTTAAAAGTCTGACACTGAAATGAGCATCACTATTTAGTGACTTTAATCCTAAGTTCCTAAATGATTTGCCAGAAAAAACACAATTTTTTTTTTATGAGGAGCAGGCCAAAAGTATGAAGCAAAAATCTAGACATTCTACAAAAATCTGGACAGTTGAAAGTTATGAATCTACTTCAGTTAGTGATACATTTTAGGTTCAGTTGGCCAGATGTCACTTGGACCTAAAAGAGAACAGGGAGAAAATCAGACGGAAGTGCTGTATATCATGATATCCAGGGAGAAAAGCAGATGGAAGTGCTGTATATCATGATATCCAGGGAGAAAAGCAGATGGAAGTGCTGTATATCATGATATCCAGGGAGAAAAGCAGACGGAAGTGCTGTATATCATGATATCCAGGGAGAAAAGCAGATGGAAGTGCTGTATATTATGATATCCAGGGAGAAAAGCAGACGGAAGTGCTGTATATCATGATATCCCAACAGCTTTTCTAATCGGTACTGGCTTTAATGGATCAATAACTTGTACATTCAGTTCCACAGAGCCAAGCCAAAAGGCAGTCACACAGGAAAGTAGCAGGGAGGAGACCCAGTAAGTACCGAAATGCCCAGTAGAGGCTGTTGATATGACTACTTCAGGGGACAGGCTAGGCAGTAACAACAAGACAGAATCATATTCAAAATACTCAAACTATACTAGACTTCTAGAAAGGGTTGCTTCAGGAAAAGAGATAGTACCAATATGCCAGAACCTGAGACACAGTTGTCAAAAAATACTAAACTTCTATTGGAAATAGAACAGAAGACAGAGAGTTGAGACAGTTACCGCAGTCAGATCCCATCTTCTACTGGAAATAGAACAGAAGACAGGGAGTTGAGACAGTTACAGCAGTCAGATCCCATTTTACAGATTCTGAGGGAGGTAGCCAAGGAGATTCTTGACATCAAAGGTCAGGGAGAATCTGTATACTTGGACAAGGGATTACTGCACAAAGAATAGACTACTGATGGAGGTCTACCTAGAGAAATGATACAGAACCTGGTTGCTCCAAGGGGCTACCATAAGCCACTTTGTAGCCATAGCCTATGCTATTCCCTTTTCAAATGTTTTGGGCATAAAGAAAACAAAAAGCAGGCTTATGCAAAATTAGTATTGGCCAAGCATTACAAAAGATGTGAGCAGTAGTGTAGCTAGGTGGGGAAAAAGGGGCATCTGCCCTGGGTGCAAAGTGTTGGGGGGGCACAATCAGCTGATCCCAATCTGTCTTTAATGCAATACTGGCTTTTAAAAAAACAGTATTGCATTTCAGGTCAAACCTGTGCACTGTAGCACTTTGTGTGTGGTCTAAACTGTAGCAACTGCTTGCTACATTGTAAGAAGCAGTTTGCTACAGTTTAAATCTAAAATAAAATATTTTTTCTTAAGTAAAACTTGAGTACTGTAGTGCTCCATGCAGGCAGGGTACAAACTGTAGTTACTGTTTGCTACATTTGTAGCAAGCAGTTTGCTACAGTTTAAAAAGAAGAATTTTTTTTTAAGTAAAACATTAGTGCTGTAGCACTACGTGCAGACATGATACAAACTGAAGCAACAGTTTGCAATATTTTTAGTAAGTAGTTAGGTTCTCCGGTTTGATTCTCAGCTGGAGCACCTTCTGTACAGAGTCTGCATGTCCTCCTCACAGTCGAGTGAATTTAAAGACATGCAGGTAGGTGGGTGCATGTGCTGATGTGCCTTCTTTGAAGGTTAGGTGCTGGGTTGGCAACTCAATACCGTAAAACTTCACTGCCAATCATTAGCAGACCTGAGTTCCACTGTGGCGACCCCTAACTGGGAAAAAAAGGAAAGGCAGTTTAGTTTGCTGCAGTTTAAAAAGAAGATTTTTTTAAACTAAAACATGAGGGCTGTAGGAAGTCAATGGGTCAGATGGTTTCCTACAGTCAACCAGCCAAAGTTTTCTTTTTTTTTTTTTTTTTGGTTGTGTTTTTTTTCTTCTTTGCTCAGGGAGTGGGGCAGAACTTACAAGACTGACAAGGTGCCAATGGGTGCTAGATCAGACAGCTATTATTCTGTACCCTGTAGTAGTAATTACTTGGCTACCTATTGAACAAAGAAAGATGGAAAAATGATGTGCTACAAATTTTCAGAAAGGTGTCTTTCCCCCCAAGAAATATTGACAAACAGAAAGACTAACTTGTTATCAGACCAGCTGACATGTTTGTAGAAGAACTCTGGGATAAAGCAATGAAAAGCTTCATTCTACCATCCACAGATAAATGGCTTGATAAAGAGGTTTAAATATGCTGTGAAAACCATGCTGAGGGCATTGGCAGACCAGTTTAAGTTTTACACTAGTGGGACATTCACAGCTTTTATTTTTAAATTAAGTTGGATTGGGACTGGTGTGTGATTCCCACAAGGAGTCTGTTGAGGATTATTTGCTAACTTCATGACTAAGCTCAGGAATTTCATGAGACTGGCACAAGAGCAGAAGTTATGGTATGACTGGGCAATAACATTCTGAGAGTATACAGCTGGATTAAAAATAATGGTACTCAGTCTTGTTTGACCAAAAAATATGCTTCAAGCAGCACAGGAATGTCCTTTCAGAGTTACAATAAAGGTAATTGGCATCAATTATTGATGGCATTGCAATTTTGGAGGTAGGAGAGCAAACTCTGCCTTGTCAGTATGATGAGGCCCTTACATGTTAGGTAGACACTACTACTTCAGTGAGTTACAAGAGAATTCAAATAGGGATCTGATGGTAAATATGCTTGGTGAGACTCAAACCAATGCATCATTGGATGAGGTAGTACTGCTACAGCAGGTATTCTTTATGCTGGTTCAGGAAATTCAAGCAGTACTACAATAGTTTAGGGACATGTTTTCTATTAATCCAGAGTGTACCCAACTAATCCAGAAACCCAAAAACCCAATCAAACAGGTTCCTTGTAGGGTACCTGACCAAGTAAAGCAAGTCATGTGGGGAAAACACCAGGAGACATTGAGGTTTGATGGTAATCCAGACATCCCTGGGTCTCACCAGTGGTGCTGGTGCTAAAAAAGAATGAGCGCTGCACCAGTTTTGTTGCAGATTACAGGAAATTAAATAGTCGCATAATAGCAGATACTTACCCTGTACAGGGCAGGTGAAACTTTAGAACAGCTGAGTGTGGATAAGTATCCAACAGCTAGTGACCTGTCTAAGGGCTATAGTTACCCTTGATGTCCACAACAAGGAAGAAGTCAGTGTTTTTCACCCCCTTTTGGTGACACAGATTCCAATAAAAATGCCTTTTGGTATGCAGATTAGACCAGCAACTTTCCAGGGGCTAGAAAATCATATGCTAGAGCTACAGACTATGACTTGCTTACACACATGATAATTTAATCTTTTCTGGCCATAGCAGGAACATGTGTGACATATGTGACATGTCAGAAAGGTGCTTAGTGAATCCAAAATATCTGGGTTGTCTATTAATCCAAACAAATGTCAAATAGGAGTGGTTAAAATAAACTTATATTGGTCATTGGACGTTAGGTGGCAATATTCATACAGAGCTTGAAAAGTAATGGCTATCCAGGAATGGCCTACCTCTGTTACTAAAAAGGAGCTAAGGACATTTATAGGGTCAGTCAGCACTACAGAAAATTTGTCCAGCACTTTAGTACCATAGCCACTCCTCTCACAGACCATTCCAAGGAGGACAGGCCACACAAGATTATCTTTTCATTAGCTTACAACAGTAGATGTTATGTTGTCCTATCTCGCCTTCATTCTTTGCTGGTTGGGTTCAAAACCAAGAATCAGTTCCGACTCTGCCTATACTAAAGCTTGAGTGCTTCTACTGGTTTGAGGCAATACTGTATCCCATCATGCTTAGGCAGATTACCCAGATCTCGTTTGCTGCTAAACTAGATTGGGTGCTTCCTACTAGGCTCCAGACTAAGTGGAATCATTATTCTTTATTCTACTACCGTTTTTGCTAAAACATTTTACTGTGTTGCTGAATTTTTATTTCTTAGTGTATTAGATAGCTTCTTTGACCATTGCAATATTTGAGTTATTTCTTGTTGGCTGTCGCCTTTTCGCTAGGCCATTTTGTCTTCCTATCCCATTTATAACTCCTTCAGTTAGAGAGTTTCCATGTAAGTCTAAAATATTTTGTTTCCTCCCCTTATTAACATAGTCCATTTTAGTTAGAGGGCTCATTCTCAGCCCATTTAACTTAGAGGGCTCCCCTCCATCTCTGACCCATTTTTCTGGTGAGGAGTCATCGTTTAAGTTCGAGACTTCTCGTCTGACTAGATGAGATTGTCGTTTAAATTAGAGACTTCTCCTCTACTTTCCTCCTACTTCCTTGTGGTCATTGTGGTTGTTGTTGATAAAAAAAAAAAAAGGTGTTGTTAGCTTCTCTTTCTTCTATAGAGTTTTTGGTAGTGTGTGTTTATTCTGTCAATAGCCACGTCTAAAGACAATAAGGAAACAAAGCCTTCAGGCTTCAACAAATGTGATGGGTGTAGCCAAAATATGTCCTTGACAGATGGACACACCAGCTGTGTGTACTGTTTAGGTGCTGTCCGTCTGCAAGAGTCATGCTCTTTTTGCCAAGTTTTTAGCTCCAGAGTTTTATTGGACAGGAAAAATAAATTAATAGTTAGGAGATTATTAAAAGTTCCTTTTTCTGAGGCACTGGAAGGAAAACAGAGAGTTTCTTCATCAACTCCAGCATCTGAGCCATGAAAGAAGCACCCAAAAGATTCATCCATGGACTCAAAGGCTTTCTGTCCCAAAACAGGTATCTCTTTGGCTCCACTAGATATTTCGGAGCCAACAGAGAGTCATAGTTGGAGCCGGTCCCCAGTTCTGGAACTGGTCTCCTCAGTAATGCATTTTCCTATACTACAATCCATCAGGTCCTCGTCCCCTTCCTCTCAGTCCTCCAGGAGTCTCTTGGATGACAATGTGGTGCAGGTAGTCAAGAGGCTGTTACAGATACCGGCGTTGGCCAAGATTCTCTTGAGCCCAGCCCAGAAGGATTTGGGTCCAGCAACCATCCCTCCCCCTTCTTCGATTCCTCCTCCAACCCATGTTGTGGCTTCAGAGCCAGAGTGCTTGGATCTGATTGCAGTGGAACTATTGGGAATGAGACCTGCTTCAGGTTCTTTGGTCCCAACTTCCTCTCTGACCTTCTCACTGCCTTCGTCTATTGAGGGGTCTAGGGGTTGATGCTCCCCCCGTCGGCTCCAGGGAGGAGAGTCAGGTTGGACAGTTGTCTGATCTGAATCTAACTCTTGGGGCCTCGATGCAGGTGAGCTCAGTGTTTACATCGGCCTCGGAGCCCACCTCCTTGGCTCAAGGGCAGTCTCCTGGCTCTTCAGAGCTGGAGACTCCCTCAGAGCAGGGTCGTGGTGCCTTCGAGGTCATGAGGAGAGTGCTGTCACCCCAGATGGCTCCACTCTCGGATCCAGACACTCTTCCCCAAAAAGTTCCAGAGACTGCCTCTTTACCATCTCACCCCCCCAGGCGTGGAGACCCAAAGGCCCAGGATGCCCCATTGGGTGAAACCAACTCTTCCAAAACCTCCTCGAAGTACCCCTCTGGAGAGGTCCCTAGAAGAGGACATGTAAGAGGAAACATCTAGACTCACCCGAGGAGTCTATCAATTCAGACATGGACCTAGATGATTCAAAAGGGTACTCACAGTCACCATCTGAGGATGTCTCCTTTACGGACATCCTAGAAATCCTTAAGCAGAGAGGTGGCTGGAAGTCCATTAACCCTTCTGAGGATGATTCTGTGTACTTGGAGGCTTTTGGGTCTCACCCCTCCACCTCTTGTGACTCCGCCTTTCGATCAACTCCTAAACGTAGTCATTCAAAAGGCATAGGGATCTCTAGAATCTGTGGAACCTGTTCCGAGGAGGCTGAACAAATTTATCACAGCACCATCTGATAAGGAATTCCTCACAAAATATGTCCTGGTAAATGTTATGGTGGTGGCGGCAGATACCAAAAAGGAGTTGTCTGAGACTTCCTCATCTGTCCATCTGCCAAATAAAGAATCTCATACAATGGACAGGTACGGAAAGCATATTTTTTCATCAGCAGCCTTTACCCTTAGGTCACTGAATTATTTGACCCATTTTACTAGGCATCAGAGGGATCTCTTGAAGGAGTTAGGTGATACCCTCCAAGGTTCTACAGCTGCAGGGGTTTCAGACAAGGTGACCTCTCAGCTTGCTACCTTAAATTCTGTGGTAAACTCCTCCATGCGGCTTATCTCTTATGGGACCGATGGAGCGAGTAGGGCAGCGGGTACAGGAATCTCCCTAAGGAGGCATTCCTGGATGCGCTTATGTGATTTATCAATGCTCCATTCAATGGCTCATCCTTGTTTAGGACAAAAGTGAAAGAGACTCTGACAAGGTGCAAGCAAGAGGGAAAGACTCTTTCTGCAATGGGAGTCTGTGTTTCCCTCCCTAGCAGGCCTTACCCCAAAGGACAGAAGGGGGGAAAAATGTGGTTCCATAAGTCGTAGAGAGCCTTTCCAGATGCATGTGATGATTCTTCCCCCAGAGGCAGAGGGGGAAACAGCAATGGAAGACACTTACCTCACAGCAGAGGGGGTCCACAAAATCAGGCTGACAGGGATACATTCCTTAGTAGGCCCTTCCAACGCTCCTGAAAGGAGGTCTGTCTGTCCACCTCTGGAGGTAGTCAGGGGTCTCTTTTCACTGTACCCAAACACCTGGCTAAATCTAAACAACAAATGGGTATAAGTGATCATATCCAGAGGCTACTAAATAACTTTTTCCTCTCCCCTTTAGAAAACAGGTCAGTCCCAGATGTTCCACCCAATCAGAGGGACCAGGCAATCCTAGAAGTTCAAAGGTTGCTAGAAAAAAAGAGTCATCCAAAACATTTCTGTAGACCAAATTGGATCCGGAACTTATTCAAGGTTCTTTTAGTGCCAAAAAAGACAGGGGACTGGAAGCCCATTTTGGATCTCAGCAGACTAAACACGTATGTAAAGAAATCGAAGTTCCGGATGGTGACACTGCAGTCAATACTCCCCTTTCTGGGGAAAGATAATTGGATGTGCTCAATAGATCTCTAGGATGCATACAATCCTGGAGTCACTTACGCTTTTGGCTGTGAACCAGTCATTACCAATTTCAAGATCTGCCCTTTGGTCTCACTACAGCCCCCAGATTGTCCACCAAATGCATGGCAGTAGTCACGGTTCACTTGAGGCATGTAGGATTTCAGGTGTTTCCATACTTGGATGACTGGCTCCTAACCACCACCACCAAGCATCGACTTAGCAGAGCAAGAGACACCACCATCCACCTTTGCTCTCAACTAGGCATTATGATAAATTTTAAAAAGTCTGCCTTGTTGCTATCACAACATATTGTATTTATAGGAGCAGACTTAAACACAAGAGAATTGTTAGCCAAACTTCCTCCTGACAGGATACAAATCCTACACCAACAAGTAAAAAACCTACTGAGAAAGAAGAAAGTACAAGCAAAGATTGTTCAAAAGATCTTGGGTACCATGGTGGCAGCGATAACCTTGGTACCTCTTGGACGCTTACACATGAGAGTCCTCCAGTGGTTACTCTTCACCCAATGGTCCATGCAGGAGCTGCCCATGTCCCACAAGATTATCATAATTGAATCCTGCAAGTGGGACCTATGCTGGGGGCTTCATTCTACTCAGGTGGTTCTGGGCAGACCATTCATTCTCCCACAAACAATAGCTACAGTGACCATGGATGCTACCCAGATAGGGTGGGAAGCATATCTTGGAAAAACTGTCTAAGGAGCTTGGCAGGAATACGAGAACCACTTGCACATCAATGTCCTAGAGATGAGAGCAGTGCTGTTGGCATTGCAGGCATTTCACAACTCCCTTCCACTAGGAACAATTGCAATCCAGACAGACAAGATGTCAGTCGTGTGGTATATAAACAAACAAGGAGGAACCAGATCTTGCCCCTATGTCAGAAAGCTCAAAGAGTATGGCAGTGGGCAATCTCTTCTGAACACTTTTCTAATAGCAATGCTTATCCCAGTGAAATCCAACGTGATAACAGACAAACTCAGCAGAGCTATTCCAATGCCTTATGAGTGGTCCCTGAAACAGGAAATTGCAAAACAGATTTTTCGCAAGTAGGGCCAGCCTTGCTGTGACCTTTTTGTCATGTCCATGAATGCCAAGTACAGCAGCTACTTTGCCCTGAATCCCCCCTCCAGGGGAGTCACCAAGGGATGCACTTGTACACAGTTGGACCCAGGTCTCCTTTATGCCTTCCCCCCATTTCCCTTGATCCCCAAAGTCCTTCAGAAAGCCAACACATTGAGTAGCAAGTTAATACTCACTGCCCCATACTGGCCTCGTCAAATTCAGTTCCCCTTCCTATGGTCCATCTGCAAAAGAATCTGTGGATTTTGGACACAGTTCCGGACCTCCTGACTCATCCATGAGGAACACTCCATCCCTCAATAAAAACCCTCAAACTGACAGCTTGGCTGCTCCACTTCCACTCCTACCCAGGCTTCCGAATGTATCCACTGCTGTGAAACATATTCTGATCTCATCCCATAAGGCAACAACTAGAAAGCTTTATGCTAGTAAATGGAAAAAGTTTTCCTGCTGGGCTCTCAGCAGTCACATTGATCCTTTCACGGCCCTTGTACCTTCTATTTTAGACTTTTTGGCAGAACTTTTCAATGAAGGTGCAGCAGCAGCTACCATACGAGTTCAATTGGCTGCTATATCAAACTACCATGTTGGAGAAATGGGATTCAAAATTATGTCCCATAGACTGTGCAAGGCCTTTTTGAGAGATACCTTTTTGCCAAGACCCCCAGTAAAAGAACCACCAGCTCCTTGGGACCTCAATTTGATACTGTCCACTCTAATCCTGCCACCATATGAACTGGCTTCATCTTGTCATCTGAAGTTCCTAACATGGAAAACAGTCTTTTTGGTGGCCATCACGTCAGCAAGGCAGGTATCAGAACTCCAGGCATTGTCTATATGTCCCCCCTACTTGCTTTTCCATAAAGACAGTTTCCCTGAGAACTAATCCATCATTCCTACCCAAAGTTTGCTCCGAGACAAACTTGAATCAGTCTATTGAGCTACCTGTTTTCTTCCCAAACTATGTCAACAAGGCAGAATATAATTTACAACAACTGGATGTACTCAGGCAATTAGGTTTCTACCTGGACAGGATGAAAGAATTCAGGAAATCTGATCAACTGTTCATATCCTTTTCAGATAAAAAGAAGGGTGCCCCAATATCAAAAGTCACTCTGTCAAAGTGGCTAACTAACGCCATTACTTATTCATATACTTCCCAAAGCATACAACTGCTTGGAAAAATAAAGGTCATTCAACAGGAGCCATTGCAACCTCATCTGTTTTTCAGGCTAGGCTACCTATGGATTCAATATGTGCTGTAGTGACGTGGGTAAAACCTCATACCTTTATCACTCATTACAAAGTAGACTTGGCTTCTCGGAACAGGGCTTCTTTTGGATCCACTGTTCTGAAGAGTTTGTTCCCTTGAGCCACCCAGGAAAGAAGGTGCTGGGGATGCTGTCCCAACCAGCAAAGAATGAAGATGAAACAGGACAACATAACATAAAGAAGTTATGTACTCACCATAACATTCCATGTTTGTTGTCCATCTCACCTTCATTCTTGCATCCCACCCTCCTTCCTCCAACCTTCGCTCCTGAGGATCGAGAAGTCTTTATTGGATTTGGAACTCATGTTCTCTGATTTCCTTCTTAGTCCGAGGTGGCACATGTTTATCTATGTACTATTATATGTGCATAACTGTCACTCTTTTCAGTAGTTGCAAACAAGATCTGGGTAATGTCCCTAAGCATGATGGGATAAGATATTGCCTCGAGCCACTGGAAGTTTTCAAGCTTTAGTATAGGTCAAGTCAGAACAGATTCTCAGTTCCAAACCTAACCACCAAAGAATGAAGGCAAGATAGACAACAAACATGGAAGGTTATGGTGAGTATATAACTTCTTTTTTGTCTTCATGGTGTGCCAGATTGGTTTAGCTGATGTCAATGTGTTGCAATAAAATCAGGAAGGAGGGGTGTTGGTACTGAAAAGATATTGTTAACCCCTTCCTGCTGTGTGAGAGAGAGAGTGTGTGTGTGTGTCTTTTGGAGGTATTGAAAATAACATCAAACAGACCATTCTACTCTGAAGTAAGTTCATTTGAAACAAGAAACCTGGTAAAATCTTCTGACTAATCACAGTCAACAACTCTTACCTCCCATGTCAAATTGTTCTTAGATGCCAGGAAGTGCAGGATAAAGGAGCAGAAGAGCAGTTAGCCTGGGGTAAATGGGGTAACCATCCCAGGCACAAAGTGTTTGGGAGCATGATCAGTTCTTCAATACCTTATCAACATTCATTAATACCAGTATTACATTTGTGGTCTGAGCTCATTTTGTGACATAAAAACTTTTTCATTAATTTAAGATGTAGTGAACTGCTTGCTACATTTGTAACAAACAGTTTGTTACAGTTTAAAATTAAAGAAGAGCTTTTTTTTCCTTTTTTAAAGCACCTTAGCATTCCATGCATGTCATAAAATGCAGCAAACTGCATGCTACAAATATAGCAAGCAGTTTGCTGCAGTTTAAGAAGAGCTGAAGAGCTTTTTTAAAGGACAGACCTGCAGACCTGGCTAGATCAAGAATGGACTTTTTTTCCTGTCCTCAGCGGTTGAAAAGCAGGCATGCCAGATCAAGGAATGGTGCTGGACACCAGATAAGCAGGCTATGACTCTGCAAAGGAGTCATTAGGGGGTAGGTTTATGGCTGTGAGGAGACTGGGGGAACCAAAAAGGGCATAAGTATTTTCTGAACGCCATTATACATTCTCATCACATGTCACCAGTTTCTGCCTTCAAGGGCTTCCAATGACCTCATGTGTCTGCAGTGAATTATTAGAGTCATTTAGCCAGTTAATTCTTATACTTTGCCACAGTCAGTTTGTTTCTGCAGAAACTGCATAAAGCTATTGAACTTCCTCACAATACTCAAAAACTGCAATGATGATAATAATAATAATAATAATAATAATAATAATAATAATAATAATAATAATATCATCTCAGGCCTCTTCTTAGAAGCAGCAGCACTTACACACCACTACACTCATATAACTATTAATGAACAGTTGTATGTATTTATTTATTAATTTATTTATGTATTTGTTAAACTGGGTAAGTAGACTAATGCTTAGAGATCATTTCCAGCCATAGCCCAGACAAGAACGGAAAGAGTAAAAATTGCATGCAGGGGGGTAATTCATAGTAGTCCTATGGATGTAGGGACAATATGCAAAAGTCACGCAATTTGTTCAGCTTTCCCTCACAAGTCATCCTCAGTCCAGCCCAACCATTTTCCATCTTTAAGTTTCTGTTTGTCATTTCCCCACATTCTGTATGTGACTTTAAAACTATGTCATCTATATAGTACATTTGTGAATCAAATGGTTTCTGTTACCGTTATTCCTCTTTTAGGCAAGCAGAATAATTTCTGTACCCACCTCCTGTTTCACTTCTCTAGGATTATTTTCTCCTATGTGCAACTGCAGCAAATGTTACCCTGCCATACCCTGAACTGGTAATGTTCTGTTGCAAGTGTTTGTGATTAGAAATTACATCATATCACGTTAGCTGTTCATTTTGTGTGTGGGCGTGTGTGTGCGTGTGTGTGCATGTGTGTGTGTGTGTGTGTGTGTGTGTGTGTGTGTATGTGTGTGTGTGTGTGTGTGTGTGTGTGTGTGTGTGTGTGTGTGTGTGTGTGTGTGTGTGTGTGTGTGTGTGTGTGCTTATTAGTGTTTGTTTTCCTATTAGCTGAGACTGACTATTCCATTATTCATTTTTATAACCACATCCATTAACAACCAATCATATACCCAGGTCAGCAAAATATAGTATTACTGTCAGGCTTCAAATTAAACTCAGTCTTTTTATTTGTAAATTGTAAATGGATTGATTTGACCCTGAGCTGTGGAAGTTGGGGAATACTATATGAAAAATCTACTGCATATGTTAAACTGGGATCATATAGATCAGGCCCTATAACAATAAAAAAGGGAACTAAACAAGGTTGCCCTTTATCACCATTGTTATTTGCATTACTCATAGAACCCTTTGCAAATCAAATCAGATCAAACAATAACATAAAGGGCATTTGTATTAATAAAATGTTAAACCTTAAAATCCAACTCTTTGCTGATGACATACTATTAACTCTCTCAGATGCAAATGAGTCTTTGAATGCTCTATTTAACTCCATGAATAAATTTCAAAATATTTCAGGCTTAAAATTTAATGAAAACAAAACTAAAATTATGCCCTGTAATTGTAAAAAAAAAAAAATAATATAAACAAAAGATTTTCCAAATATATAGTAACAGAAAGTAAATTATTATATCTGGGAATAAATCTACTCAATGAATTAACAGATTCTCTAATATTTAACTATAATAAAATACTAGACAAAATAGAACAAACAATTGGTTACTGGAATAAATATATCTTTTCAACAGCAGACAGATTATATCTTATTAAAATAATCATATTTCCCAAAATATTATACTTAATACAAAATTTTTCATTGCCACCTCCCAAATATATTATTCAAAGATACAATAAACTAATTTTAAATTTTCTATAGTTTCCAAATAAACCCGTATAGCCTTAAATAAACATTTGCCAGATTGGGAAGATGGTGGAATTAATTTACTGGATATTGATTTATATATTACCTCATCTGTTATTAAAAACATAACACTATGGTTAAATAATTCATACACACCTATATGGAAACAAGCCCATGAGCAGATTTACATAGAAATCAATTATAATCACATACAAGACAACTTAACAGTAATACCATCACCCCTTATATGGATGTTAAAAGATTATTTTTAGGAAAAGGAATAATATTAATAAATTGCCATCAAACTATGTAAGTTCTACACTTTCAGTGTTCAGAACATATATAAACAAAATACCAAATATTAATTCTTGGATTTTTCTTATTTTCCCTATAGCTTTTACACCAAATATTCTAGATACATTCCAAATATCTAAAATAAATATACTTAAAGAAGAAACATTACTCTTTTGGCATCAACTTATAGAGAAAGGGAAAATTCTAACAAAGGAACAGATAATTTATAATTATAATATAAATAAAGACAATTGGCTGTTTTTACAAAATCTAAGGCATTTTCTTATAAATAAAATAGAACAAATGCAACCTTCAGTTAGACATGAAGCTCCAAAACTCATTGAATACCTTATTCTTATCACAAAACAGCCTTATCAGGGTACAGGTTATTTGTCTAATATCTATAAAATTGTTAAAAACAAAAACTATCATGAAAAATCATACTGGGATTATTATACTTTAATAAACAACCATCCTCCAGTTGAAGAAGAAAAAAGTAATATTCTAAAATCTTCCAAATTTTCTACATTATCAAAATACTGGCAATTATTCACTTGGAGATATCTACACAGAAGTTTCTATACACCACATAGGTTAGCCAAAATGTATTCTATTGAAGATCAATGTTGGAGATGCCATATCAAGATAAAAGCAGATTGGCAGCATGTTTTTTATGAATGTATATGTCTCAATATGTACTGGAAATCCATTAATTATTTTTTTCAGACTGTTTATAATGATAATTTTCAATTAACAAAGTCTTTAATTTTATTCAACTCTCCTATTCCAAACTGTGTACCAAAAAAAGACACTAAAATCCTATGGTCACTATTGGCAATTTCACGTAAAATCATAACTATACACTGGAAAAATGAGGCTTCGCCTACGTTCAAGGAATTTGAGACTTTAACAACAACAGTTGCTCACATGGAAATATTAACAGTGAAGAACAGAACTAAAAGATCTACTTCTTACTATTACTCTTGGATGAAAGTAGTGGAAATACTTGAAAATATCGAAGAAGATATATCATCTATTGTTTCTAACTCTATATAATATAGAATTTCAATGTTATTTGCATAGACACCAATGTAAATAGTTATATAATGGTTTGAAGTTAGTAATGTTTTAGAATTGTAAATATGTTATTTATCTTTATTTCATGTAATGTTTAAGACATCTTATTTGAAATAATAAAAAAAATATTTAGTGAAAAAAGAATTTGCCAGGAGCTCATACTACAACTATAGATTAATGTATTTGGTTTTATTCCTTCATCAACCTTGCTGCAAATTTCCAGTTGATAATATTTTTATTATATAAACATTGCTTATTTTATTTACTTTTGTTGAGGCTAGAGACAGACATTTAAACCATTAAATTATCCAGATGCTAAAATATAGAATAAACAAATACTAATCATGGTATGCAATGCTTAGCCCTTGATCCATGCAGTGGACACGCATAATTACAAAATGCTATTTCAAACAGTTTCTGGACTTGGAAAATTCTCTGTGCTTATACTCCTAAGATTCTGCAACATGGAAAATATCTTGACAATTCCTGTAACACAGCTCCTAAAATATGGTATTATGGATATAGTTACACTATGAAAACACTGATATAAAGTGAGTTAAAATTCTAGTTATACTAGAATTGAAAATGTGGCACTTCTAACTAAAACATTTGACTAATGGGCAATCTTTCTGAATGGTGTTAAGTCCGATGTGTGATTTTTATCTGCCAGAACACAATATGGCACTTGCTTATTACTAAAACTGTGTACATGAAGAAGGTAATATCCTTTTTGGGAATACTCAAGTTTTACTACCATCATAACAGTAAGAGAGGTAGTATTACACAAAGTGGTCACGTAATCAGCTACATAGAATGTTAAGAAATACTGAGCATGTTCTTGTTTTAGGAAACTTTTTGTTAATTTAGCATATTTACAGTATATACACAGAAAGGAAGAAATTCAACGTCACATAGTGTTAGGAATATAATGAATCCTCATGGTAATCTTATACAATTAACACATTATGAGTCATGGTTTTTCAGTAGCAGCATTTTAAGGCTATCCCAGCCACTAAACATCTGGGTATAATTTCTAGATCCTATTCTGTTCACTTCTTTTTCAGTTTTAAACAGTATTGCTGTTAAATTTAAAAATTATTTGAATGTAGAAACTGAGTTTGATTTTCATTTTTTGCAATAATTTTTCTAGCAACTGCCAAAAAATTCCAAAATATTTTTTTGTTGTTTAGCTTTTACAGTTACACGAAGTGGAACATTCATTAGTATTATTGATTTAGTTAAAGAATAATTATCAGACCATAGCACCTTTAAAAAACATGCTTATCTCTTCCCAACATACATTTCATTTTAAATAAAACATAAACATGTGCCCAATCAGCTTTTACGTCTTCACTACATCTCCAACAAACTGAAGAAGTCATTTACTAAACCTTGAGATTTTATAGTGAGTAATAAACATTCTATGTATGTATTTCCACATAAAAACTTTCCCATATAAACTGGAAGTTCGACTAAATGATTTAAGCAACAAAGTGTTATTCTTTCCATCTGCTGAGTCATTCAATCCACTATGGCTTAAAAGTTCCAGAATTTTGCATCAACATTATTATTATTTATAATTAAGTTATAGAACTCGGACAAGCTTCCTTTGTTGGTCAATTTATCTTTAATGATAGTATTCATATATTCATATAATGGGGGAATACTACTGTATTCCTCTTCATTTATTATGTACAAATTCATTTAATTTCTTACTGCTGGATAATATTAACTGGTTAACAGATTCACCCAATTTATAATCTTTCATTAAATATTCTGGTGACTTAGCGTTTCCTGTTTCAGAGCAATCATACCATAATACTAATCCATTCCTTTTAATAAATTCATTTTAACATTGCTCTGTTTCCTTACATCTAGAGGTGTGTGCAATGGAAAGCACCATATTTTCCATTATGATATTAATGGAGTTTTAAAACATATTTTTAACTGTTTTAATAATTGATTTCATATATGTAGAGTCTAAAGTTTGAAATAAATTTTCTTCTAAGGTAAATTTTATTAACTAGATAAAAGGATTGTTGCATATTTCTAATTTAAAATATTTGAAAAACATAAGAATTTAGTATAATCATCTCCTGAATTAATATCTCTGTGACTCATAGTAAGTCACTTAACTAGACACAACTCCTGGGCTGAGTCTAAAAAAGGTCTATGGAGATCAGTGCTCTACCCTGGAAAACAAATATACATAAATAAACCTTTTTCTGTACCCTAAAAGTGTCTTAGTTCTGATTTAAGCATTTGGTCTCCAAGACAGTTATTTTACATTAACAACGTTTGTTGTCTACACTCTTGTGGGGGGAGAGGGTAGTCTCCACCCTTCTGAGCTAGGAATTGATGGTTGAAGGCTTATTGTGTCTGTAATTCTAAAAGTGTCTTTGTTCTGGTTTAAGCACTTGGGCTCCAAACCAGTTATTTTACATCAAGAAGGTTTACATTAAGAAGGTTTGTGGTCTACATTCTTGAGACATTACTATCTAGACAGATTTTTTTAACTACTAGAGTATCTAGTTTATGCATAGCTGAGCACTGCTCATCAAGTTCCTTGTCTTTTTGACCTATGCAATATTTAAATTTCACTCACTCCTCCCTAGAAGATCAGTAGCCATGGATATGTACTTCCTGACTCTCTGTATGGCCACTCTGGTTGAGATGGGTATTCTGAGGCATTGTAGCAACTGGTTCATGTACACTAATAGCCCACTTATTCTTAATAAAACCGATAAAGTATGTGAGAGGTGTAAATGCACTTTAACATTGAAGGAAAAACTCTCTCATACAATTAAAACTAATCCTATAGAGGTTGTCAGTGACACTTGTACCACTTCTACTGTACATGGTAAAGACCCTACGCATAAACCTACTTGCACTAATGCACTTACAGGTAACTTTTCTAAAACACTAAGACTGCCTGCACAGTACAATCAAAGAAAGGGGCCTCGGCCATCATTTAAACACTCCACTAAAATACCACCCACAGTTACACTTAGTAACACTGTATCCAATGCCTCTTCTGGTAAGCCCTTAAGGCAAACCAGTGCACAGCCAAGTTTCCTGGTCATTGGTGATTCTGTAGTGAGGCACACTGATGTCCACCTCACCAGACTGACTAAGGAGAGAGTCACTGTTAGTTGCCATTCCAGGACTAGGATCCATCAAGTCACACTGGCACTCAGGTCATTGAACCAGAGTACCTGTATGACTCTGTCATAGTCTATGTGGGTATTAATGACCTTATACATACCTCCCTTTACTATATGAAGTGAGACATGACTGAGCTCACTGATTATGTGTCTCAGGCAAGTATGAGCAGTGAGCAGCATGCTACCTTCTTCAAGGATGATGCCATGTTACCAACAGAAATTTATGGGTAAGCTCACTAATTTAGGTATAAACCCTTTTATCACTTACTGGATAGTCAACTGTCTCACTCATAAGACACAGAAGGTCAAAATAGGTGAGGCCACCACCACCTAGAGGCCAGTCACTAGATGAGTCCCCAGGGCTCGGTACTGGGCCCAGTCCCTTTTGGCTTCTATTTCTCTGAAATGGAAGCAAATGCTGAAGGTTTATGGCTGACTAAGTTTGCAGATGATTGCAAGCTGAGGTTTATCATCGACTCCCCTGCAGATACTAGGATTTTTCAAGAAGGTCTATCTCTGACTAACAAATGGTGCCACAGCCATGGCGTTAAACTCAGTGCTAAGAAGTGCATAAGTATACCCTTTGGGAAATCAACCATCCCAGCTAATTAGCATGTTGATAATATGCCCCTAAGAGTCAGCCTAGTGATCAGGGATCTAGGTATGCATGTAGACAGTAGCCTTACCTTCAACCACCATGTGGCCACAGTGGTGAGGACATCCTTCTATGTTGTGTAACTTCTAAGTAAGGGCATGGCATCTAAGTCCTAACAGGTCATTATCCCACATATGCCACCCTTATCAGACCAGTCATAGAATATTATTCTCCCTTTGGTGTGTTCCTAACCATAAGGAGCATTGTACCCTATGAATGGTCTGATAAGTGTGGAGTGCAATGCTCCTTTTGGTATGTACCCAACCAGGCATATGCGGCAACTAGAGCGACTTCAGGGGTTCCTTACAAAAATAATACAAAGCAAAACAAATCTGCCTTATGCAGAGTGTCTTAAAGCCCTTTCCCTCTACTCAGTCTCGTGTAGATTGCTGAGGGGTGATCTATGCTTGGCTTACATGGCATCAGGAAATCCCTCACTTATGAATCTCCAACATATTCATAAGTCAAAGAGTAACAGAAATAAAAGATCTATGGACCTGACTTTTGTCTGTGACTTAAACAGAACATGCTGGAGAGACAGGTCTATAATAGATCATCGAATGCTTAGAAAAGTGAACGATGATTTATCAACCCCATGTAAGCAAAAGCTTCCAAACCCGAATGCTTAGAACAGTGATTTTTTTTCCCTTGGAAAAAAAATCACTGTTCCAAAAAAAAAAACATACACTTAAAACATAAGGTAAAGTGGGGGGCTTCACGCCCCCACAACTCCCAACGTGGGATGCTGTGCCCCCCACACATCCCCTACTTAAATATACCAACTCCGAGATCACACTACAGTGATGAAAACAGCAAAGTAACGGATGTGGCCAAAGAATTTCTTTCCCAGGGAAAGATTTTGCTTATATGCCACTTCGTCATTTTGCCTTTTCGTCTTTTCAAGTTCGACCAAGACGCATTCGAAAGAACTCAGAGAGACAGGTATGTTTCCCAGAGACTGCCCCTCCTGTGGAAAAGACTTTCCATCCACATGAAGCTGAGCTTGTCTATTACCCAGTTTAAGCACAACCTAGACCAGTGGATGGGAAATAGGAAATTTACACTAGCAATCATCTCCCTTATGGAAATGTCTGTCCCTCAATGTCCTATTTGGAGACAGGACATCATTTTTCTTTTGGGAAACCTTGGCAAAGCTTATAAACCCCCCCCCCAGGTTGTTAGTAACAGTCTATGAATCTATGAATCTCAGTCTATTTTTTAAATCATTAACTTTATCTACGAGCCAATGATTTTGTTTTAAAACAAATTCAGTCTGAGACTCACCTTCAGTTATTCTCCGTTTATGATTATTTAAAACTTCTTCCATACATCTGATTTGTGCAACAGTAACACTGCAGGCAGCAAAAGCCACATGAAGAGGATAAAAGAGGTAGCACCGTAGTCATTCTGAGTTGTCATAAAATTGAAGCTGTTCTATTTTATCACAAGGCTCGTTTCCCTATCCCTGCAGAAGATAAAAAAAAATCATTGCTAAGATAAGTACCACATCAGAAATAACTCTTGTTAAGTGTATAGTTGTTAAAAAGTATTGCTTGCCAAGGCAGTCTGCTCATACCTTTCAACCTCTTAGGGCAAGACATCTGGATAAGCTTAAAATAATATGGAAACAAAGGCCCAGAAATAGGGACAGATTTTAAATGTTGTTCTATAAACTTAGACAGTTGATGAAATAACAGGTTTTGGAGGATTTAAAAGTCTGACACTGAAATGAGCATCACTATTTAGTGACTTTAATCCTAAGTTCCTAAATGATTTGCCAGAAAAAACACAATTTTTTTTTTATGAGGAGCAGACCAAAAGTATGAAGCAAAAATCTAGACATTCTACAAAAATCTGGACAGTTGAAAGTTATGAATCTACTTCAGTTAGTGATACATTTTAGGTTCAATTGGCCAGATGTCACTTGGACCTAAAAGAGAACAGGGAGAAAATCAGACGGAAGTGCTGTATATCATGATATCCAGGGAGAAAAGCAGATGGAAGTGCTGTATATCATGATATCCAGGGAGAAAAGCAGATGGAAGTGTTGTATATCATGATATCCAGGGAGAAAAGCAGACGGAAGTGCTGTATATCATGATATCCAGGGAGAAAAGCAGATGGAAGTGCTGTATATTATGATATCCAGGGAGAAAAGCAGACGGAAGTGCTGTATATCATGATATCCCAACAGCTTTTCTAATCGGTACTGGCTTTAATGGATCAATAACTTGTACATTCAGTTCCACAGAGCCAAGCCAAAAGGCAGTCACACAGGAAAGTAGCAGGGAGGAGACCCAGTAAGTACCGAAATGCCCAGTAGAGGCTGGTGATATGACTACTTCAGGGGACAGGCTAGGCAGTAACAACAAGACAGAATCATATTCAAAATACTCAAACTATACTAGACTTCTAGAAAGGGTTGCTTCAGGAAAAGAGATAGTACCAAGATGCCAGAACCTGAGACACAGTTGTCAAAAAATACTAAACTTCTATTGGAAATAGAACAGAAGACAGAGAGTTGAGACAGTTACCGCAGTCAGATCCCATCTTCTACTGGAAATAGAACAGAAGACAGGGAGTTGAGACAGTTACAGCAGTCAGATCCCATTTTACAGATTCTGAGGGAGGTAGCCAAGGAGATTCTTGACATCAAAGGTCAGGGAGAATCTGTATACTTGGACAAGGGATTACTGCACAAAGAATAGACTACTGATGGAGGTCTACCTAGAGAAATGATACAGAACCTGGTTGCTCCAAGGGGCTACCATAAGCCACTTTGTAGCCATAGCCTATGCTATTCCCTTTTCAAATGTTTTGGGCATAAAGAAAACAAAAAGCAGGCTTATGCAAAATTAGTATTGGCCAAGCATTACAAAAGATGTGAGCAGTAGTGTAGCTAGGTGGGGAAAAAGGGGCATCTGCCCTGGGTGCAAAGTGTTGGGGGGGCACAATCAGCTGATCCCAATCTGTCTTTAATGCAATACTGGCTTTTAAAAAAACAGCATTGCATTTCAGGTCAAACCTGTGCACTGTAGCACTTTGTGTGTGGTCTAAACTGTAGCAACTGCTTGCTACATTGTAAGAAGCAGTTTGCTACAGTTTAAATCTAAAATAAAATATTTTTCTTAAGTAAAACTTGAGTACTGTAGTGCTCCATGCAGGCAGGGTACAAACTGTAGTTACTGTTTGCTACATTTGTAGCAAGCAGTTTGCTACAGTTTAAAAAGAAGAATTTTTTTTTAAGTAAAACATTAGTGCTGTAGCACTACGTGCAGACATGATACAAACTGAAGCAACAGTTTGCAATATTTTTAGTAAGTAGTTAGGTTCTCCGGTTTGATTCTCAGCTGGAGCACCTTCTGTACAGAGTCTGCATGTCCTCCTCACAGTCGAGTGAATTTAAAGACATGCAGGTAGGTGGGTGCATGTGCTGATGTGCCTTCTTTGAAGGTTAGGTGCTGGGTTGGCAACTCAATACCGTAAAACTTCACTGCCAATCATTAGCAGACCTGAGTTCCACTGTGGCGACCCCTAACTGGGAAAAAAAGGAAAGGCAGTTTAGTTTGCTGCAGTTTAAAAAGAAGATTTTTTTAAACTAAAACATGAGGGCTGTAGGAAGTCAGTGGGTCAGATGGTTTCCTACAGTCAACCAGCCAAAGTTTTCTTTTTTTTTTTTTTTTTGGTTGTGTTTTTTTTCTTCTTTGCTCAGGGAGTGGGGCAGAACTTACAAGACTGACAAGGTGCCAATGGGTGCTAGATCAGACAGCTATTATTCTGTACCCTGTAGTAGTAATTACTTGGCTACCTATTGAACAAAGAAAGATGGAAAAATGATGTGCTACAAATTTTCAGAAAGGTGTCTTTCCCCCCAAGAAATATTGACAAACAGAAAGACTAACTTGTTATCAGACCAGCTGACATGTTTGTAGAAGAACTCTGGGATAAAGCAATGAAAAGCTTCATTCTACCATCCACAGATAAATGGCTTGATAAAGAGGTTTAAATATGCTGTCAAAACCATGCTGAGAGCATTGGCAGACCAGTTTAAGTTTTACACTAGTGGGACATTCACAGCTTTTATTTTTAAATTAAGTTGGATTGGGACTGGTGTGTGATTCCCACAAGGAGTCTGTTGAGGATTATTTGCTAACTTCATGACTAAGCTCAGGAATTTCATGAGACTGGCACAAGAGCAGAAGTTATGGTATGACTGGGCAATAACATTCTGAGAGTATACAGCTGGATTAAAAATAATGGTACTCAGTCTTGTTTGACCAAAAAATATGCTTCAAGCAGCACAGGAATGTCCTTTCAGAGTTACAATAAAGGTAATTGGCATCAATTATTGATGGCATTGCAATTTTGGAGGTAGGAGAGCAAACTCTGCCTTGTCAGTATGATGAGGCCCTTACATGTTAGGTAGACACTACTACTTCAGTGAGTTACAAGAGAATTCAAATAGGGATCTGATGGTAAATATGCTTGGTGAGACTCAAACCAATGCATCATTGGATGAGGTAGTACTGCTACAGCAGGTATTCTTTATGCTGGTTCAGGAAATTCAAGCAGTACTACAATAGTTTAGGGACATGTTTTCTATTAATCCAGAGTGTACCCAACTAATCCAGAAACCCAAAAACCCAATCAAACAGGTTCCTTGTAGGGTACCTGACCAAGTAAAGCAAGTCATGTGGGGAAAACACCAGGAGACATTGAGGTTTGATAGTAATCCAGACATCCCTGGGTCTCACCAGTGGTGCTGGTGCTAAAAAAGAATGAGCGCTGCACCAGTTTTGTTGCAGATTACAGGAAATTAAATAGTCGCATAATAGCAGATACTTACCCTGTACAGGGCAGGTGAAACTTTAGAACAGCTGAGTGTGGATAAGTATCCAACAGCTAGTGACCTGTCTAAGGGCTATAGTTACCCTTGATGTCCACAACAAGGAAGAAGTCAGTGTTTTTCACCCCCTTTTGGTGACACAGATTCCAATAAAAATGCCTTTTGGTATGCAGATTAGACCAGCAACTTTCCAGGGGCTAGAAAATCATATGCTAGAGCTACAGACTATGACTTGCTTACACACATGATAATTTAATCTTTTTCTGGCCATAGCAGGAACATGTGTGACATATGTGACATGTCAGAAAGGTGCTTAGTGAATCCAAAATATCTGGGTTGTCTATTAATCCAAACAAATGTCAAATAGGAGTGGTTAAAATAAACTTATATTGGTCATTGGACGTTAGGTGGCAATATTCATACAGAGCTTGAAAAGTAATGGCTATCCAGGAATGGCCTACCTCTGTTACTAAAAAGGAGCTAAGGACATTTATAGGGTCAGTCAGCACTACAGAAAATTTGTCCAGCACTTTAGTACCATAGCCACTCCTCTCACAGACCATTCCAAGGAGGACAGGCCACACAAGATTATCTTTTCATTAGCTTACAACAGTAGATGTTATGTTGTCCTATCTCGCCTTCATTCTTTGCTGGTTGGGTTCAAAACCAAGAATCAGTTCCGACTCTGCCTATACTAAAGCTTGAGTGCTTCTACTGGTTTGAGGCAATACTGTATCCCATCATGCTTAGGCAGATTACCCAGATCTCGCTTTGCTGCTAAACTAGATTGGGTGCTTCCTACTAGGCTCCAGACTAAGTGGAATCATTATTCTTTATTCTACTACTGTTTTTGCTAAAACATTTTACTGTGTTGCTGAATTTTTATTTCTTAGTGTATTAGATAGCTTCTTTGACCATTGCAATATTTGAGTTATTTCTTGTTGGCTGTCACCTTTTCGCTAGGCCATTTTGTCTTCCTATCCCATTTATAACTCCTTCAGTTAGAGAGTTTCCATGTAAGTCTAAAATATTTTGTTTCCTCCCCTTATTAACATAGTCCATTTTAGTTAGAGGGCTCATTCTCAGCCCATTTAACTTAGAGGGCTCCCCTCCCTCTCTGACCCATTTTTCTGGTGAGGAGTCATCGTTTAAGTTCGAGACTTCTCGTCTGACTAGATGAGATTGTCGTTTAAATTAGAGACTTCTCCTCTACTTTCCTCCTACTTCCTTGTGATCATTGTGGTTGTTGTTGATAAAAAAAAAAAAAAAGGTGTTGTTAGCTTCTCTTTCTTCTATAGAGTTTTTGGTAGTGTGTGTTTATTCTGTCAATAGCCACGTCTAAAGACAATAAGGAAACAAAGCCTTCAGGCTTCAACAAATGTGATGGGTGTAGCCAAAATATGTCCTTGACAGATGGACACACCAGCTGTGTGTACTGTTTAGGTGCTGTCCGTCTGCAAGAGTCATGCTCTTTTTGCCAAGTTTTTAGCTCCAGAGTTTTATTGGACAGGAAAAATAAATTAATAGTTAGGAGATTATTAAAAGTTCCTTTTTCTGAGGCACTGGAAGGAAAACAGAGAGTTTCTTCATCAACTCCAGCATCTGAGCCATGAAAGAAGCACCCAAAAGATTCATCCATGGACTCAAAGGCTTTCTGTCCCAAAACAGGTATCTCTTTGGCTCCACTAGATATTTCGGAGCCAACAGAGAGTCATAGTTGGAGCCGGTCCCCAGTTCTGGAACTGGTCTCCTCAGTAATGCATTTTCCTATACTACAATCCATCAGGTCCTCGTCCCTTCCTCTCAGTCCTCCAGGAGTCTCTTGGATGACAATGTGGTGCAGGTAGTCAAGAGGCTGTTACAGATACCGGCGTTGGCCAAGATTCTCTTGAGCCCAGCCCAGAAGGATTTGGGTCCAGCAACCATCCCTCCCCCTTCTTCGATTCCTCCTCCAACCCATGTTGTGGCTTCAGAGCCAGAGTGCTTGGATCTGATTGCAGTGGAACTATTGGGAACGAGACCTGCTTCAGGTTCTTTGGTCCCAACTTCCTCTCTGACCTTCTCACTGCCTTCGTCTATTGAGGGGTCTAGGGGTTGATGCTCCCCCCGTCGGCTCCAGGGAGGAGAGTCAGGTTGGACAGTTGTCTGATCTGAATCTAACTCTTGGGGCCTCGATGCAGGTGAGCTCAGTGTTTACATCGGCCTCGGAGCCCACCTCCTTGGCTCAAGGGCAGTCTCCTGGCTCTTCAGAGCTGGAGACTCCCTCAGAGCAGGGTCGTGGTGCCTTCGAGGTCATGAGGAGAGTGCTGTCACCCCAGATGGCTCCACTCTCGGATCCAGACACTCTTCCCCAAAAAGTTCCAGAGACTGCCTCTTTACCATCTCACCCCCCCAGGCGTGGAGACCCAAAGGCCCAGGATGCCCCATTGGGTGAAACCAACTCTTCCAAAACCTCCTCGAAGTACCCCTCTGGAGAGGTCCCTAGAAGAGGACATGTAAGAGGAAACATCTAGACTCACCCGAGGAGTCTATCAATTCAGACATGGACCTAGATGATTCAAAAGGGTACTCACAGTCACCATCTGAGGATGTCTCCTTTACGGACATCCTAGAAATCCTTAAGCAGAGAGGTGGCTGGAAGTCCATTAACCCTTCTGAGGATGATTCTGTGTACTTGGAGGCTTTTGGGTCTCACCCCTCCACCTCTTGTGACTCCGCCTTTCGATCAACTCCTAAACGTAGTCAGTCAAAAGGCATAGGGATCTCTAGAATCTGTGGAACCTGTTCCGAGGAGGCTGAACAAATTTATCACAGCACCATCTGATAAGGAATTCCTCACAAAATATGTCCTGGTAAATGTTATGGTGGTGGCGGCAGATACCAAAAAGGAATTGTCTGAGACTTCCTCATCTGTCCATCTGCCAAATAAAGAATCTCATACAATGGACAGGTACGGAAAGCATATTTTTTCATCAGCAGCCTTTACCCTTAGGTCACTGAATTATTTGACCCATTTTACTAGGCATCAGAGGGATCTCTTGAAGGAGTTAGGTGATACCCTCCAAGGTTCTACAGCTGCAGGGGTTTCAGACAAGGTGACCTCTCAGCTTGCTACCTTAAATTCTGTGGTAAACTCCTCCATGCGGCTTATCTCTTATGGGACCGATGGAGCGAGTAGGGCAGCGGGTACAGGAATCTCCCTAAGGAGGCATTCCTGGATGCGCTTATGTGATTTATCAATGCTCCATTCAATGGCTCATCCTTGTTTAGGACAAAAGTGAAAGAGACTCTGACAAGGTGCAAGCAAGAGGGAAAGACTCTTTCTGCAATGGGAGTCTGTGTTTCCCTCCCTAGCAGGCCTTACCCCAAAGGACAGAAGGGGGGAAAAATGTGGTTCCATAAGTCGTAGAGAGCCTTTCCAGATGCATGTGATGATTCTTCCCCCAGAGGCAGAGGGGGAAACAGCAATGGAAGACACTTACCTCACAGCAGAGGGGGTCCACAAAATCAGGCTGACAGGGATACATTCCTTAGTAGGCCCTTCCAACGCTCCTGAAAGGAGGTCTGTCTGTCCACCTCTGGAGGTAGTCAGGGGTCTCTTTTCACTGTACCCAAACACCTGGCTAAATCTAAACAACAAATGGGTATAAGTGATCATATCCAGAGGCTACTAAATAACTTTTTCCTCTCCCCTTTAGAAAACAGGTCAGTCCCAGATGTTCCACCCAATCAGAGGGACCAGGCAATCCTAGAAGTTCAAAGGTTGCTAGTAAAAAAGAGTCATCCAAAACATTTCTGTAGACCAAATTGGATCCGGAACTTATTCAAGGTTCTTTTAGTGCCAAAAAAGACAGGGGACTGGAAGGCCATTTTGGATCTCAGCAGACTAAACACGTATGTAAAGAAATCGAAGTTCCGGATGGTGACACTGCAGTCAATACTCCCCTTTCTGGGGAAAGATAATTGGATGTGCTCAATAGATCTCTAGGATGCATACAATCCTGGAGTCACTTACGCTTTTGGCTGTGAACCAGTCATTACCAATTTCAAGATCTGCCCTTTGGTCTCACTACAGCCCCCAGATTGTCCACCAAATGCATGGCAGTAGTCACGGTTCACTTGAGGCATGTAGGATTTCAGGTGTTTCCATACTTGGATGACTGGCTCCTAACCACCACCACCAAGCATCGACTTAGCAGAGCAAGAGACACCACCATCCACCTTTGCTCTCAACTAGGCGTTATGATAAATTTTAAAAAGTCTGCCTTGTTGCTATCACAACATATTGTATTTATAGGAGCAGACTTAAACACAAGAGAATTGTTAGCCAAACTTCCTCCTGACAGGATACAAATCCTACACCAACAAGTAAAAAACCTACTGAGAAAGAAGAAAGTACAAGCAAAGATGGTTCAAAAGATCTTGGGTACCATGGTGGCAGCGATAACCTTGGTACCTCTTGGACGCTTACACATGAGAGTCCTCCAGTGGTTACTCTTCACCCAATGGTCCATGCAGGAGCTGCCCATGTCCCACAAGATTATCATAATTGAATCCTGCAAGTGGGACCTATGCTGGGGGCTTCATTCTACTCAGGTGGTTCTGGGCAGACCATTCATTCTCCCACAAACAATAGCTACAGTGACCATGGATGCTACCCAGATAGGGTGGGGAAGCATATCTTGGAAAAACTGTCTAAGGAGCTTGGCAGGAATACGAGAACCACTTGCACATCAATGTCCTAGAGATGAGAGCAGTGCTGTTGGCATTGCAGGCATTTCACAACTCCCTTCCACTAGGAACAATTGCAATCCAGACAGACAAGATGTCAGTCGTGTGGTATATAAACAAACAAGGAGGAACCAGATCTTGCCCCTATGTCAGAAAGCTCAAAGAGTATGGCAGTGGGCAATCTCTTCTGAACACTTTTCTAATAGCAATGCTTATCCCAGTGAAATCCAACGTGATAACAGACAAACTCAGCAGAGCTATTCCAATGCCTTATGAGTGGTCCCTGAAACAGGAAATTGCAAAACAGATTTTTCGCAAGTAGGGCCAGCCTTGCTGTGACCTTTTTGTCATGTCCATGAATGCCAAGTACAGCAGCTACTTTGCCCTGAATCCCCCCTCCAGGAGTCACCAAGGGATGCACTTGTACACAGTTGGACCCAGGTCTCCTTTATGCCTTCCCCCCATTTCCCTTGATCCCCAAAGTCCTTCAGAAAGCCAACACATTGAGTAGCATGTTAATACTCACTGCCCCATACTGGCCTCGTCAAATTCAGTTCCCCTTCCTATGGTCCATCTGCAAAAGAATCTGTGGATTTTGGACACAGTTCCGGACCTCCTGACTCATCCATGAGGAACACTCCATCCCTCAATAAAAACCCTCAAACTGACAGCTTGGCTGCTCCACTTCCACTCCTACCCAGGCTTCCGAATGTATCCACTGCTGTGAAACATATTCTGATCTCATCCCATAAGGCAACAACTAGAAAGCTTTATGCTAGTAAATGGAAAAAGTTTTCCTGCTGGGCTCTCAGCAGTCACATTGATCCTTTCACGGCCCTTGTACCTTCTATTTTAGACTTTTTGGCAGAACTTTTCAATGAAGGTGCAGCAGCAGCTACCATACGAGTTCAATTGGCTGCTATATCAAACTACCATGTTGGAGAAATGGGATTCAAAATTATGTCCCATAGACTGTGCAAGGCCTTTTTGAGAGATACCTTTTTGCCAAGACCCCCAGTAAAAGAACCACCAGCTCCTTGGGACCTCAATTTGATACTGTCCACTCTAATCCTGCCACCATATGAACTGGCTTCATCTTGTCATCTGAAGTTCCTAACATGGAAAACAGTCTTTTTGGTGGCCATCACGTCAGCAAGGCAGGTATCAGAACTCCAGGCATTGTCTATATGTCCCCCCTACTTGCTTTTCCATAAAGACAGTTTCCCTGAGAACTAATCCATCATTCCTACCCAAAGTTTGCTCCGAGACAAACTTGAATCAGTCTATTGAGCTACCTGTTTTCTTCCCAAACTATGTCAACAAGGCAGAATATAATTTACAACAACTGGATGTACTCAGGCAATTAGGTTTCTACCTGGACAGGATGAAAGAATTCAGGAAATCTGATCAACTGTTCATATCCTTTTCAGATAAAAAGAAGGGTGCCCCAATATCAAAAGTCACTCTGTCAAAGTGGCTAACTAACGCCATTACTTATTCATATACTTCCCAAAGCATACAACTGCTTGGAAAAATAAAAGGTCATTCAACAGGAGCCATTGTAACCTCATCTGTTTTTCAGGCTAGGCTACCTATGGATTCAATATGTGCTGTAGTGACGTGGGTAAAACCTCATACCTTTATCACTCATTACAAAGTAGACTTGGCTTCTCGGAACAGGGCTTCTTTTGGATCCACTGTTCTGAAGAGTTTGTTCCCTTGAGCCACCCAGGAAAGAAGGTGCTGGGGATGCTGTCCCAACCAGCAAAGAATGAAGATGAAACAGGACAACATAACATAAAGAAGTTATGTACTCACCATAACATTCCATGTTTGTTGTCCATCTCACCTTCATTCTTGCATCCCACCCTCCTTCCTCCAACCTTCGCTCCTGAGGATCGAGAAGTCTTTATTGGATTTGGAACTCATGTTCTCTGATTTCCTTCTTAGTCCGAGGTGGCACATGTTTATCTATGTACTATTATATGTGCATAACTGTCACTCTTTTCAGTAGTTGCAAACAAGATCTGGGTAATGTCCCTAAGCATGATGGGATAAGATATTGCCTCGAGCCACTGGAAGTTTTCAAGCTTTAGTATAGGTCGAGTCAGAACAGATTCTCAGTTCCAAACCTAACCACCAAAGAATGAAGGCAAGATAGACAACAAACATGGAAGGTTATGGTGAGTATATAACTTCTTTTTTGTCTTCATGGTGTGCCAGATTGGTTTAGCTGATGTCAATGTGTTGCAATAAAATCAGGAAGGAGGGGTGTTGGTACTGAAAAGATATTGTTAACCCCTTCCTGCTGTGTGAGAGAGAGAGTGTGTGTGTGTCTTTTGGAGGTATTGAAAATAACATCAAACAGACCATTCTACTCTGAAGTAAGTTCATTTGAAACAAGAAACCTGGTAAAATCTTCTGACTAATCACAGTCAACAACTCTTACCTCCCATGTCAAATTGTTCTTAGATGCCAGGAAGTGCAGGACAAAGGAGCAGAAGAGCAGTTAGCCTGGGGTAAATGGGGTAACCATCCCAGGCACAAAGTGTTTGGGAGCATGATCAGTTCTTCAATACCTTATCAACATTCATTAATACCAGTATTACATTTGTGGTCTGAGCTCATTTTGTGACATAAAAACTTTTTCATTAATTTAAGATGTAGTGAACTGCTTGCTACATTTGTAACAAACAGTTTGTTACAGTTTAAAATTAAAGAAGAGCTTTTTTTTCCTTTTTTAAAGCACCTTAGCATTCCATGCATGTCATAAAATGCAGCAAACTGCATGCTACAAATATAGCAAGCAGTTTGCTGCAGTCTAAGAAGAGCTGAAGAGCTTTTTTAAAGGACAGACCTGCAGACCTGGCTAGATCAGGAATGGACTTTTTTTCCTGTACTCAGCGGTTGAAAAGCAGGCATGCCAGATCAAGGAATGGTGCTGGACACCAGATAAGCAGGCTATGACTCTGCAAAGGAGTCATTAGGGGGTAGGTTAATGGCTGTGAGGAGACTGGGGGAACCAAAAAGGGCATAAGTATTTTCTGAACGCCATTATACATTCTCATCACATGTCACCAGTTTCTGCCTTCAAGGGCTTCCAATGACCTCATGTGTCTGCAGTGAATTATTAGAGTCATTTAGCCAGTTAATTCTTATACTTTGCCACAGTCAGTTTGTTTCTGCAGAAACTGCATAAAGCTATTGAACTTCCTCACAATACTCAAAAACTGCAATGATGATAATAATAATAATAATAATAATAATAATAATAATAATAATAATATCATCTCAGGCCTCTTCTTAGAAGCAGCAGCACTTACACACCACTACACTCATATAACTATTAATGAACAGTTGTATTTATTTATTTAGGTATTTATGTATTTATTTATTTATTAATTTATTTATGTATTTGTTAAACTGGGTAAGTAGACTAATGCTTAGAGATCATTTCCAGCCATAGCCCAGACAAGAACGGAAAGAGTAAAAATTGCATGCAGGGGGGTAATTCATAGTAGTCCTATGGATGTAGGGACAATATGCAAAAGTCACGCAATTTGTTCAGCTTTCCCTCACAAGTCATCCTCAGTCCAGCCCAACCATTTTCCATCTTTAAGTTTCTGTTTGTCATTCCCCCACATTCTGTATGTGACTTTAAAACTATGTCATCTATATAGTACATTTGTGAATCAAATGGTTTCTGTTACCGTTATTCCTCTTTTAGGCAAGCAGAATAATTTCTGTACCCACCTCCTGTTTCACTTCTCTAGGATTATTTTCTCCTATGTGCAACTGCAGCAAATGTTACCCTGCCATACCCTGAACTGGTAATGTTCTGTTGCAAGTGTTTGTGATTAGAAATTACATCATATCACGTTAGCTGTTCATTTTGTGTGTGGGCGTGTGTGTGCGTGTGTGCATGTGTGTGTGTGTGTGTGTGTGTGTGTATGTGTGTGTGTGTGTGTGTGTGTGTGTGTGTGTGTGTGTGTGTGTGTGTGTGTGTGTGTGTGTGTGTGTGCTTATTAGTGTTTGTTTTCCTATTAGCTGAGACTGACTATTCCATTATTCATTTTTATAACCACATCCATTAACAACCAATCATATACCAAGGTCAGCAAAATATAGTATTACTGTCAGGCTTCAAATTAAACTCAGTCTTTTTATTTGTAAATTGTAAATGGATTGATTTGACCCTGAGCTGTGGAAGTTGGGGAAGGAAACAGTGAAGAAGGTCTGGATGGTGGACTGTGAAAGGTCGGTAATGTCAGAATGAAGGTCTCTGGTTTCTGGTGATGGTGTGGCCATTTGGGCCTGAAGGTAGAGGTGGTTGCAAAGTCTGTAGATGGAAAGAGGGTCGGAAGGAAGGACTTTGGCATGGATGTTACTAGGATGGTGGTTGGAAGGTCTGATTGTCAAGAACTGATTTAAAATGTTGATGGTGATGAGAGTAGCCCATGTATAGCATTTGTTTTTAAGCTGCTGGTCTTCAGTTGGTTGATATATGTTGTTTTTATGTTGTGTTATGCTGTTTGTTACTTTGTGCATGAGCCTGGAGGAACGAAATTTCATTCAGCTGTTACTAAGATATGGTTATGGTTGAATTACAATAAAGTTACTTTGACGACTTTTTTTTCATGACAATAACAGTAATGATACATAAAATTATGTAAATAATGTAACATCAGTTTGGGGATAAAATCCCTGTTGAACACTCAAAACAGCAAACTTGCTACTATTGGAGCATAACAGCTAACAGAGTTATGCTGGAGGTATAAAACTGCAGGATTAAGAATACTGTACTAACCATTAGTACAATAATGACAGGGAACATAGTCTACTCCATTAATAAGATCTGTAAGCATTGCAGAAGCAAGACTACAGGAGGGAAAATATCTTGTACGTTGCTGTAGTGTCTGTCTCAGGCAACTTTTGTGGCCCTCATTAGGCATATTTATCCTATCACAGCCTAGTGCAGGGCCCCCTGAAATAATGGGGCCAAACAATTCAAAAAGAGTCAAATATTCTAATATACACCTTGCTGTATATGTATATATGTATGTGTAATCAAATATAAACCCATACAGAAGAATTTTTTCATCAATAGAATGAGTTATGCCTTCAATTTATCATGACTTGAGTCATTAGAGACCTGTTGATTTAAACCATTAGGACAAAATGGTAAATAATAGTTCACTGCATCATATTACTAGTCCCAATTTACCATCTTCAGCATCCCACTGGCACTGGACTCACCAGTTAGGAAAACATAGACTGGTGCTTACAGCTTGGGGTAGTAGAAGAAGTGAAGCCTTATAGACAGAGGACTTATAGTAGGAAGTCCACATACATTAATGCTAAAAAATTGGCAATAACTGTTTTGAGTTATCACAATCCCTGTAACATGATCCTGTTCAGGAGGGATGCAGATCATTTCAGACAAAATAATATGCATTGTCTAAGTCTACATTTCTGCCTTTCCCTGGGGTCTCTTTTTAATTTGTCTATACACCTCACACTATTCTTGTCAATGTTTTTTGGTATTTACACCTAATTTGCACTTCAATTCAGACTTTTGATTATTTTTGTTTTGCTTTGTTTTGTTTACAGAATGTACACAATTTCTTAACATCTGCTTGTGCTGAAGGAGACAGCAGGTATGTGTTTGCTTGCTTATTTGACATTTGTTGCTTAAGAATCCATTTGAAAAAAACAATTTTATGTGAAGCCCCAGGGAGAACATATCTCTGCAAAAATGTTATGAGGAATAAAGATATAAACTATCAATGCAATCAAATTTTTAGCTTTCCCCAGTTACTCTGGTTTCACTGCCCAGCTTTCTGTACCATACAGAAGTATTGGTTTCCACACTGTTTTGTACACCTTACATTTCAGCCTCTCTGAATATAACTAAAATATTAGATAGTAGATGACTCAGCAGATTACCATTTACAAGACTGAGAGCTATGAAACTATAAAATCAAAATGCCTGGATGTTTTAGTGATTACTGAAAATTAAGGTAGAAATGTATAAGACAGCAAAATGCCATGCATGTAATGGCTGTTTTTGTTTGTGATAAATTGTATGGGTGAAGTTTTCACTACCTTAGCAATTGAATGAATGAGATAGGCAATCACTTAAACTGTTAGTTGATCTTGAAATAGTTCAGATTATGTGTACAGGTTTCCCATGTTTCAATCATACTGTGGAGTAACCTACCCAGTAACATTCAAAAGCACCTATGAGATGAGGAGCATTATCATCTGATTTACCCAAAAATAATAGTGTTATGAGGAAAGAAAGAGGCAGCTTTGATTTTTGAAAAGCGATTAATCATGCCACCATGCTGAGGACTTTGCTTCATGTATTCCTTGCTTAAGGACAATTAGGTGCAAGTCCTCACAACTCAGAAAATGGAGTCATCAGTCCTCTCAATTTCAGACTAGTAAAGTTGTAAAAGTGCCTGTACTTATAGAAAAATATGTGTGTAGAGCCAGCCCCCTTTCCTGTTTATCTTGTTCAAAAATGTCAGTGTCCGTGGCCCATAACCACCTGTCATAGCTTGTGTACACATTAATTGATAGACTTAGAGGACATGAATGTCATGGATTTAAATTCCACAGTTAGATGTTTAAGTTATACACTAGACTGAAATAGAAACCATATATGTGATTAGACAAATAAACTGTCCTGTATAAATAAATGATGTTTAAGAAGCCAATCTCTCTTTGTGCAGCATTTGGCATCACCTCTGTCTTTGAGTGGAAGACATCACTATTAAGACTTTGCTCTGTGCAAAACAGCAAGCATGAGCTTCACTTTCAGTGAACTATTATGTGAACAAGCATTCTGATGAAGTATTGTTCAGATGTGAACAAAAGCACTTAATAAACCATTTTTCTTGTGGTTTTCCATTTTGGCCTTTGGTGCTTTTTGTTGCTTTACCTTTACTTTTTGTTTGTTTGTTTTTTTTTACCTTTTTTATGGCTCTGTGTTTTTTTAAGCTAGTTAAAAAATGATATGGTCTTTAGCATTCAAAGTGGTGTGGCCATATCTCACCCACGTACCTTTGTCACCCCTTTTCCATCTATAGCACATACTTCTCTTCTTAGCATTTCCTGAGCTGTAGTCTACCATTCTTTCTTGAAAGATAATCCAGTGTAAAGATTTCTTACATCACACTTGAAGCATTCCCTTACTAGCTACCACCTTTTTCTACTTCTCCAGTTTTTACACTAGTTTTACTCCTCCCAAAAAATTACCAGTAATGCAATATAATTGTCATATCTAAAATTTCCCACCTTCTTCCAATGAGTAAAACCATTTTCCTTATAATTAAGCCTTTCCATCTAGTTTATTATTTTAGTAGCTTCCTCTATTAACTTTCTACCAGCTTAATCCATATTTCTTAATATAGCTCCAGACATGGAAATGGTATATTAGATATGGCTGTACAAGTGTCTTTTTCAATGGGTGGAGGGGTGCATCACGTTCCACAACCAATCTCGAGTTTTGTACAGGATGTACAAAACAGGATGAAAATGAGTAACCGTATTGGTAAGTGATGATGTGTATCAGAGCACGGTGTATATACAGTATCACACATGCAGCGGTAATAGACAAAGGAGATCAATGCAATTAGGGTAACCTGTGAAAATGGAGAGAATCAGAAGTTATTTGTCATGTAAAAAGGATTGATGAGCTTGAAATGTTGCTCTAGATTAAATGCACAGTGCTAGTAAAGTATAGGTAATCCAGTTATGACTGATGGCCACTGGATATTATTTTATTTCAATTACCTTTCATGGGCCTTTTCAACTGTAAGCATTTTAAACACTTTTAAAATTCAATCACAGGATTGTGATAATCTGTAGTGTCCCATAGACAACAGATTTGTGTACATTGTGTGTACATTGCACAGTATCTGATAGGTAATGACTGTTTGGATATGTTTTCAAGTTTGCAAGGAAGACCAGGGTGACAGTCATACTGCACGTCTGAAAGGTAATGACTTTTTTGATACGATTTCAAGTTTTCAAGGTAAAGCAGGGTGATATGTAGTGTCTGTGTTGTTTCTTTTTTGTTGTATTAAACATTACTTAACTCTACTGTACAAAACAGAATATGGATGGATGTCAGTAGTACAGATAATAACATGGCTTACTGTCTCAGTTATGTATATGTTAATGTTAGTAATGGAGTTATTACAGTGCAATTTGCAGAAAGTTGAGGTTTACCACTGAGGGCTGCTTGTGAGTGAGGATGTGAGACAAGATTACAAGCCTTTATCGTGATCTATTCTTGTTTAGTGGGAGATTCTGACAGCTCCTAAGGATGGTCAACACTTAAGGTCCCTTGCGTGTACTATACATATAATAGATATGGAAACCATGTAAATGCTAGTAAACTCACTGGATTAGGAACTACCATTATTTTTTCAATCATTCCTGATTGCAAACTGCAAACTGAAAACGAGGTGGCACAGTTGAGTTAAGGGTCAGTATGAGCACTAAAGAAAAAATGTACACATTTCAGATCACCTTTGGAATCAAGGAATTAACCAACTGAACACTCTTGAAATGAAGTACAATACAGCAACAAATATCAACCATTATGGTTAGTGCATAACCTAAAATTCTTCTGAGTGTGTTTTGTGAGAGAGAGAGAGAGAGTGTGTGTGTGTGTGTGTGTGTGTGTGTGTGTGTGTGTGTGTGTGTGTGTGTGTGTGTGTGTGTGTGTGTGTGTGTGTGTGTGTGTGTGTGTGTGTGTGTGTGTATGTGTGTAAGCTGGTTAGACTCCAACAGGCAATGTGAAATTATCTGACACTGTTATTCTGGTGAGGAGCACCTTATTTATGCATATATTTTTATATGCACGACAATAGACTCTTTGGCATGTCAATTGCTCAACTATGATTAGCCTTCTATCATTCTTTTTCTATAAGTCACCGATTATTTTGCTTGCCGAGTATCAGTGTATGTGCACGATTGGATATTCATGCATAGTGTACATGGCATATCGGAGAACTACTAAGCACAGTTGAAATGAACATAGAAGTAGATGATGTGAGGATGTCAGTTGGTAGGATCCACAGCAGACATTGCAGCTATGTTATTTAGTAACTGTGGGCAATGCAGCAGGACTTAAGCAGTACATGGTTTGTGTACAGGTAAGTATCGCTTCTGGGCCTTGAAATAGAGAGCCACTTTGTAGATGCAGCTTGAGCAAGAGCAGGGGGGATGGGAAGCTGGTCCACCACTGGAAATGTGGCTTAGTTCCAATCATGGATATGGACTTGATGACTAAATTGAAGTAGCTTTGCTAACAGTACACTTAAACTACTATATTCTAGATGAATGTCAATTGCTTCCTGTTTTTGCAAACTGAAAAAAGTGTGTGTGTGTCAGCATGCATGAATGTATGCCTGTATGATGTATGTGGCGTGATGGAAAATGATGGAGCAAAGATGGACTGACACCAGATTTGCTGCAGTCCTGTAGGGATAGTTGTGTCAGTGCAGCAGGCTTGCAACCATTAATGAGGGAATATGTTATGGGTTATCATTGACACTAGAATAGACATGCCAGTTGACATGGGAGCAGTGTTTTGTGGAAAGGTGAGTAAAGGACAACTGAGTGCTCCACTGCTTATGGTTGTGTTCATTCCATTATGTACACAGGGTGGCCGTGTTCTAACAGAGAACAAGTGGTGAAAATGGTGCATGTGTATATGTGCAAGCATGTATGTTAGTGCATGTGTGAGTGAGTAAACATGCACGTGTGAGTGTATGCGAACATTTCTTCAGGCATGTCTGGTTTTTGGTGTAACATAGAAAGATGGATCAAAGGTGGACTTGATACTTCCTGCTCTGGAGAGAGGTGTGTGCGTGACTGTGTGATTGCAAGAACTGGAGTGGGTGTGTGTGTGTGCGTGTGTGCGTCTGTGTGTGTGTGTCTGTGTGTGTGTGTGTGTGTGTGTGTGTGTGTGTGTGTGTGTGTGTGTGTGTGTGTGTATGTGTGTGTGAGCGCATCTGTAAAGTCATGTAAGATGCATGGTGTGATAGAGAAATGTGGATCAAAGCTGGAGTGGAAGCTTATTTTTCTGCATAGAGGTGTGCAAGCTTGTGTGACTGCAGGAATCTGAGTTCATATATGTTGAAGAAAGTGTGCATGTATGGGTGTGAGTGCATTTTGTAAAGAAAGTTGGGTCTGGCTGCGTCTGTGTCTGGCTGCGTGTGTGTGTATGTGTGTGTGCACATCTGTATGAGATATGTGGTGTAACAAAGAACAGTGAAGCAAAGTTGAACTGACACCTCCTTGCTGCCGTGCTCTGGGGAGAGCTGTGTCAGTGCAGCGGGCTTGCTTCAATTGTAGGGGGTGATGTGGCGAGGTGACAAAGTCAGTACCTTAGGCATCCCTCTTGGAATTTAAGCAGTCTTCTGTGGAGAGGTGAGTAATGCAGCACACTTCAGCGGTACATTGCGTGTGCGTGGGTGTTTGTTGGGTGTCGCTCTCTGTACACAGGGTGTACATGGTGTAACATAGAACATGTGCTAAAAATGATCTGGGGGTGTGTGTTTGTGTTTGCGTGTGTGTGTGTGTGTGTGTGTTTGCATGTGTTCAGTTATGCACACAGGGTGTCCATGATGTAGCATAAAACAAGTGACGAAGGTGATGTGAGCTTGTGTGCATGAGTGTAGGTGTCAGACTACATGTGCATGTATATGTGTGTGAACAAATGTGTGGAGGCATGCATGCTATTACAGTGAAACATGGATTATAGCTGGTATGGCTTTACAGACGTGTGTGTGTGTGTGTGTGTGTGTGTGTGTGTGTGTGTGTGTGTGTGTGTGTGTGTGTGTGTGTGTGTATGCATGTGTGTGCGCTCCTGGATGATGTATGTGGTGTATCGAAGAACTGTGCAGCAAAGCTGAACTGTCACCTCCTTGATGCCCTGCTGTTGTCAGTGCAGCAGGCTTGCGTCAATTACTGGGGTGATGTTACAAGATGACAATATCAGTGCCTTAGACAACCCCCTTGGAACTGAAGCAGTGTTTTGTGGAGAGGTGGGTAATGCAACGCACTTCAGTGGTACATTGCTTGTATGTGTGTGTGTGTGTGTGTGTGTGTGTGTGTGTGTGTGTGTGTGTGTGTGTCGATCTCGTAAGAGAAGGGTGTACATGGAGTAACATAGAACATGTGATGAAAATGGTCTGGGGTGTGTTTGCGTGTCTGTTTGCTGAAGTACACAGACATGGTGTCACATAAAGCAAGTGCTGTAGGTGATGTGTGCTTGTGTGCATGAGTGTAGGTGTCAGAATACATGTGCATGTGTATGTGTGTGAACTCATTTGTGGAGGCAGGCATGGTATTACAGTGAAACATGGATTATAGCTGATCTGGTGTAAAGACGTGTGCGTGTGTGTGTCTGCAAGCATTCCTGTATGATGTCTGTGGTGTAAAGGAGTGTGAAGCACAGATGGACTGACACATCCCTGCTGCCCTGCTTTGGGGAGAGCCATCTTAAGGGCAGTGGGCTGGATACAATTAGTGGGGGGTGTATGAATTGACATTTATTTATTTATTTCCAGTTTGATGACCAGGGATGTCCACTGGGCTCAGGGAGCCCGTTTTCAGTGGAGGCCCAGGGAGAAAAGCTCCATGTTACAAAGTTTAGATACAGATACAATATAGAAAAGAACAATTTACAATTATGTTTCATGATAGAGAGCAGTTGTAATTTCTTAGGTACATGTTACCTTTAGATACAGACACAATATTATTATTGAACAATTTACAGATACATTTCATGTTAGATAGCAGGTGTAAATTCTTAGGTACATGGTACAAATTTGATATTTACAATATGTACATGTGTGGTAGCCTATAGATCATAGCTAGAGAGGCTAGTAATCATAACTGAAGAGGGGTTTAGAGGTGGAGAGAGACTTATAGGACTAGGTGAGTATGTTGTGAGGACAGCCCTGTGGAAGTATGATCAGTAAGGTGTAAATGAGAACAGTGTAGGAAAGCCAGATGGACTACGCCTTGCTGAACAGCTGCGAGTAGTCCATCACTAGCATCTATCTATCATATTGGTTGACTAAGGCCTGACAGTATTATTTGTAAAGAGGTCAGTACAGCTGCTGGCACTGTTGCAACATATGGGTTTCATTAACTCAGTCAATGTATGAATGGATTGACAGTGGTGTGATGGGAGACAGGAGGGTAACAGCCTTGGAGCAACTTATCCACACCCCCACCAGGGGCAGCAATATCCTAGACCTGGTCATTAACAACATGGGTGACCAGTGTTCCACACCAAATGTCAATTCCTCATTGGTCAGATCGACCACAAGCTAATCACCCTAGACATCCACATCCCGTTGTCATCCCCCATTAGGGAAAATACCATAAAAACTCTCTCCAAAGCTAACTTCGCGCTTCTTAAGACAGAAGTGGCAAGCTTCTTGACACCCATGCAGATGGACAATAGAGGTACAACTGCTGACTCCTACACAATTGCACTTTATAAGCACTTACACAAGTGCACGGATCGTGCTATCCCTAACAGAACTAAGATGCTATCCTCCAAAAAAATGAAGCCAATCTGGTGGTCCTCTGTCATAAACAAACTCTACAACAGAAGAAAGAAACTGTTGCAAAAAAGAGTAAAATCCCATGATTGGAGAAATTCCTCGGTCAATCTCAGTAAGAAGCTGAGATCCCTCATAAAATCCTCAAAAGCTAGTTACGAAAACAACATTGCCACTGATTCTAAAGACAACCACAAAGCATTTTATAGCTATGTCAAGAATCTGAATGGCAACACACAGATCTGCTCTAAGTTACAGCACAATGACACTAAATATACAGAACCAACTGATATTGCCAACATCCTGGCAGATAGGTTCATTGCTAACTTTACCCTCTTCTCACCTCCTAAAGGGCCCATCTCTATACTGGAAGAATGCAATGTTCCTGTAATCACGGCTGCACAGGTAAAAACCACACTCCCCAAAGCCAAGAACACAGCATCCATGGAACCTGACAACATCCCAGGCTGCATTCTACACGAAATACAGAGTGCACTGGCACCCCACCTCAGTACCATGTTCAATCATAGCCTCACCTCAGGCTTTGTGCTCACTGAATGGTGCACAGCAACAGTTATCCCACTCCACTAAGGGGGGAACCACAAAGGACCCCGGGAACTACTGCCACATTAGCCTGACAAGCTTGGTCTGCAAGGCCATGGAATGAATCATCATGGATCTTATAAACAAAGACATTGGTAATCTCCAAACTCTGGACCCCACCCAGTTTGGGTTTGTAAAAGGCAGATCATGTCTCCTAAACCTGATAGACTTCTTTGAAGCAGTCACCAAAGCCGTAGACGAGGATAAGGTGGTTCACACAGCCTATGTAGATCTTGCCAAGGCTTTCAACACCATCCCCCACTCTGGAATTATAGATAATCTCACTAAACTAGGTATAAATACCTATGTCACAAGATGGGTTGCCAACTGGCTCACTGACAGAACCCACACTGTGAAAGTAGCAGAAAGTAGCAGACTCCAAATCCGACTTCGGACCAGTAACAAGTGGAGTACCACAGGGTTCAGTCCTGGGTCCTCTTCTGTTTGGTATCAACTTCTCTGAAGTACAGGCTAACACAGAAGGTCTTTGGCTAATGAAGTTTGCAGATCTGCAAACTAGAAGCAATAAGCAAAACTCCTAACGATGTGGACATCCTACAAAAGGGCCTCACTGAGACAGATGCCTGGTGTCAAAGCCATGGCCTCAAGCTCAATGCCAAAAAGTGCATTGTCATCTCCTTTGGTAAAAACTCTGTACCCATGAACCACCACATAGGCAGTAGTAAACTTAATACTGAAAGTGAGACCTCGGGACACAGGTGGACAGTAGTCTCTCCTTTGATAATCACATTGCCACAGTAGTCAGGAAATCCTTCTATGTGCACACCTCATCACAAGAGGTTTCTCATCCAGGAAAAAAGAGGTCATTGTTCCCCTCTACTCATCACTCATTAGACCCATTATACATTACAATGCCCCTTTTGGTATGTACCTCACAAGATAGCTACAACAACTGGAAAGACAACAGAAATACCTCACAAAGAGGATTACTGGCCTAAAACAGATGCCCTATGCAGACCATCTCAAAAATCTCCAGCTTTACTCTGCCGCATATCGCCTACTCAGAGGTGATCTCTGCCTAACATACAAAGCTACGTCAAACCCAGAGCTGCTGGACATGCTCCACTTAAAGAAATCCCAATCCCTCCGAGATACATGCTCTAGGGCACTAAACCTTGTCACCACAATAAACAGAACATGCTGGAGGGATAGATTCCTGTCCTAGAGACTTCCCATACTCTATAACAAACTACCTATCTATATCAAACAAAGGTCCTCATTGGCATTCTTCAAGAAAAATCTTGATTGGATGGGAAATAGGAAATTCACCATGGGGATAACTTCTGTGGCTCTGCTCGACAGTGGCACAGGAAAATAATTTTCTTGGGTGGCGAAAGCAGGGTACCTTCTTGGCTAGGCTTATATAGGCCCTAGGGCCAATAGCCTAGTACGGCCCTATGAACCTATGAACAGTGTATTGTGTCAAACCAGCATACCTCACAAGTGTACCTAATTTGGCATTACACCTTTGCTCTGACATGGTGGAATCAAAATTGATTCTTGAATCAGGTTTTGGATTGTCTTAAACAAACAATGAAAATTCTTGCAAGCAGGAATAATTATCATGCAGTGGATGTCACTTCATGCACTCTATGTGATCTGAACCAAAGGAGTAGTACTGCTACTTAGAAAAATGTTATAACTTTGTTGAGTTTGTTGCTGAAAGAATAAGAGATATGCCTGAACAAATAAAAAAAAAAAAAAAAAAAAAAAGCTGTGTGAAGCCATTGTAACAAAAAGTAGTGGCTGACATAAGAGCCTAGGAAGGCTACTGTTAAGAAAAGAAAATATTCAGTTGTTAAGTAAAGTTTGGCAGTATGGTTAATTTTATGCTATATTACAGTAACTATGTAAAAATAAGTATGTGGCCAACCAGTAAGCACTACACACACTCCAAAGCAGACATTTCACTGTGCCCGTTAGAGAAAATTGATATAGTAGACAAAATCTGAATTCAGATTAGTGTTTTTTTTCTCCCACTTAGCCTGAATATGTGTAAGTCTGTAACAGTAAGGAGGAAATAGTCATTAGGGAACAGTTTTAGTGGCACACCAGGCTGACATTTGTTTGATGTCTGTTGTCATGCAGGGTTGCTAATTAGCTGAACTTAGCCTAGCTGGAAATCTGAGACTGGCTCATAGAAGGAGTGGAGATGGGAGGAGTAACTTGGACTGGACAGTAACAAAATTTCTCTTTGTAAAAAGTCTTTTTTATCTCTGTAATTAGTTGACACTTTTCCAAGCTTCTTTCAGAAATGTGTTGTGCATTAGTATGAACAAGAGTTGTAAAACTCAGTGCAGGACAGTCAGTGACACTTAATCTACTGACTGTTAAACATGGGAATATTTTTCAGTTTTTCCATTCAAAGTGACAACAAAAGGCAGAGCTAATTGTTCTCACAATCAGAGCTGTCAGACTGCATTTTGGGACGGATTTAGCCTATCAAGGGAAAATAGTCTCATCAGGATGTCTGCCCCCATGAGGGTAGACTGGAGAACAAAAAAAAAATAAATAAAAAAAAGAATTAATCCTTTTTTGGATTAAAGCAGCTTGGAGGTGCAGAGAATCAAGACTAGATAAAAATATATGTTTTTTCATCATTTACCCGTAGTGGTCCTTTAATTCTTCTCTCTTGTCATTTTCTACTTATTTTATATTTTTATTTTTCTCTTTATTCTCTTCACTTCCACGACTAGCTTTTAATACTTCATTGCATGTTTGAGCCAAGAGAAGATGAAAGTCACTATGTCCGTTTTCTCTTCTGTCTCCTAGGGGACATTCCTTCTGTCATGTATTTTCCCTTTATTTCTTCTGTTGAAGTATATCAGACCAGTTGCATTTATGTGTACAAGCACACCCAGTATTCTGCATAAAGTCTTAGTGAAGACTGATCCCTTGGTATGTGGCCACTGTGATGTTGTTGGATTCATTTTCAGTTCCTGTAGAGCAGATACAAACATCCAAAAGCCAGTTATGAGCACAACCATATGTTTTTCTATCATAACAACAGAGGAACACAAAACAGCATCACATGACACTGACTTTCCATCTGCATGCTAAATCTCATGAGATGCAAAGAGCTATGTTACACTATACAGCACAGCTACTACAGCAGTTTTCAGCAAATGAATTTGTATTGCTTTTCAAACTCATTGCAATTTTTTTGTACAGATACTTTAAATAACACTGGCTGGAGCACTTACTGTTGGGCACCTTTTAAAGAAATAAAAAAAGTGTACTTACTGCTAAGAACTGTGACTACTAACATGGGTGTGTGTGTGTGTGTGTGTGTGTGTGTGTGTGTGTGTGTGTGTGTGTGTGTGTGTGTGTGTGTGTGTGTGTGCGTGCGTGTGTGTGTGTGTGTGTGTGTGTGTGTGTGTGTGTGTGTGTGTGTGTGTGTGTGTGTGTGTGTGTGTGTGTGTGTGTGTGTGTGTGTGTGTGTGTTTGTATTGAAGCACTCTTGTCAGATGGGGAACCTTTGTTACAGCTATTAATTTTATGTGGTATAAACATTTAGAAAAGTAACCATTACTGTTAAATGATACCTCATTTTGTCTTTTAAACATATATTCTTGTGTGGTACATAGTTCATATCTGTTGAATCTGATAAATGATTTACATTAACTATTTGCAATTCAGGTACTAAACTATACAGGTTGAATATTTCCATTGAATAGTTGTTATTGGCTCGTGTCATATGGAGATCGTCATTTCTTGAAAATGGTACCTGCTGGCTAACACAACAGTTGTTTAACTCCATACTAGATGTAGTTTCTCAACTATCAACAACCAAATACCACTATAGTAATACCAAAAAATACATTAGAAAGCAATTTAGCACTACTTGTCCCCTCGGGACTTCATCAGAATCAAATCAGAATCAGATTTTATTTTGTTGAAACTATACTGGCATTCAGTAGTTGACAGATGAGAACCTGAATCTTATGTGGAGTTGTGCCAAAAAAACCTGCTGTATTTTTGAGTATGAAGTTCTGGAACTTACTGCTGTTTGGACCTGTTGAATATGGTAGATTTCACTTGGGTAACACAAACTAAAGAAAATCTTTCATCTGCTTCTACTCACTGTCTTGTAGGCAAAACAGTTTGCCAGAAGAAGTGCCCAAACCAGGAGAAGTGGACACTGCTCTTCACTTTTCAGCGGCTACTGCCAAATTTGTAGCAGAAGCCAAAGAATTATTTGACTGTGTGAGCTCCAGTACAAACGAAAGTAAGTGCATATCAATTCCTATTACAATCGCGTCTGTAAAATCAGAAACAATCACTCATCAAGAAAGTTGTGTAGCCCAGTTTTATTTGTAAAGCAGCTCATAAGTCAAATACATGCTTTTTTACAGTAATTAATGTTTTAGATATGTTTTACTTGAAAATTTAAGGTTGCTGCCTGCTTCTTTATCATAAAATGAAAATAATATTTACATTAAATGCTTTCTTCAACTTTTGCATCAAAAGAAGAAAAATCAACAAGAAAAAATGATATTCAGCTTCAGTAGAAATTGTAAAAACTGTAAAGGCTGTAAAAAGTCAAGAAAAACAAATGGAAAGGAGAGCTGAGGAGTGGGGCAAAGAAGGGAAAAAAGAGGGTTTAGGGGGGCAACATAAGAACATCAACAAGTAACACCAAGGTCTGATTACAAATCGCATGAAATAGAAACCATAATATATCTTAGTTAGATTCAACATTGTCAGAGAGCAAGCATCAAAGTAAGCATTAAAGGAAGCCTAAGATGCCAGCCAGCATGTCTTTGGAATATGGGGGGATACTGGAGCACCCAAAAAAAAATACAAGCAAACACAGTCAGCGTATATACTACTAATTAGGCTTGCCAATATTATATACATTATATATGTGTGCGTGTGTGTGTGTGTGTGTGTGTGTGTGTGTGTGTGTGTGTGTGTGTGTGTGTGTGTGTGTGTGTGGTGAGCAGGATAGTCCAGCTGGGTCACAGAACCTGTTTTCAGCAGAGGCCTGTGGAGAAAAGCTCCACATTTAGACATTTAAGTACTTACACAGGTAGATTACAAATTTTACAACACACATGTTAGAACATTACCAATTCAAATTACAAACAGACTGAAGTTTAAAGATATCCAATAGCTTAGGGATTTGTTCTGTGGGAGTTGTGACAATCATGACAATCATGTACTATACGCCTTACCTCTATACCACCACTTCAGATCCATTAACGTTTTCAGCTACAACTTGGGCAAAGAGGCTAAAGTTATATAAAGTTAAAGGAAGTTTGAATTCTCATAAGCATAAAGTGAAATACATTCAAAATGTGACATACAATCAATATATTCATAAAATGTTTTGTAAACAACATCATGCATCTTCGGTCTGATATGTTACATTCAACAGGTTTCATGAAAGGCAATATAACATGACAAACATTGTCAGGACTGTCATAAATTAGTAGTCAGATCATAGTTTAGACATATAATGTATGAAGTATCAAACATTAGCTTTACTGCAGGAGTGGCCTTAGGTCAACTAGTGCCTTAGGCAAAAGGGCTGCACGGCGCCCCACCACCACCACCACCTGGTGCCCCCATCCTGGTCTACCTACACCAAATAAATACTAGAAAAGCACCCCAGCTAGAGCAGCGCCCTAGGCAACCGCCTAGTTGGCCTGTGCCTAAGGCCGGCTATGCTTTACTGAATAGTAGTAGTTGTTGGTTGGCAATAAAGTGTTTATGGCAGATGTTTCTGTGTTTGCAAGAAATCCTTTCCCCGTGGTATTTATTGAGAGCTGATTTAAATGGTGAACTTTTATCATTATTTGGTTCTGCAAGATAATGCCTTCCAGGTTGATGGTGGCCCATACCTCTCAACTGCCCAGATTTTTACTGAATGTCCAGATTTCTTGTCTCATACATTTTATCTGTTCTTCATAAAATTTGTGGTTTTCTGGCAAATCACTGAGGATTAAAGTCACTAAATGATGACGTACATTTGATTTTCAGACTTCGTATCCTTCAGAAAAATGCATGCCATTGCAAAATCTGTTATTCTTTCAACTAAGTTTGTAAGAGCAATATTCAAAAAATGTCTGTATTTTTGGTCTTTTGTCCCTGCATTAGTTTTCACTTAGTCCATATTTCTTGCACTAAGAGGTTGAGGTATGGATGGTGCTAAGATAAAAAGAGCTAGGAAAAACCTTTACCCTTCTGTAGCTCTACAAGAACATTAAATTATATTTGCCTTTTTCTCTTACTGTTTGCACAACCATTGGGCCTGCATGATCCCCTGTTGGCCTTATTGTTCTTTGGTATGACTCTGCCCAAATTATAAACCGTGGTTTGAAAACTGTGACATTTATCCGCACACATACAATTAATTCAGTTTGTCTGCCATAGTACTGGTAGGTATATAGAACTTGGTAAGTGAAAGTTCTTTTTAAAACTGTATTACAAATATTAAAATATTCAAGTCTTATAACCTTTTAACTTAAAAGAATGCCTATTTCTTCATAGAGAAAAATACTTGGTGTGAAACATTTTGCAGTATTTCCTTATGACAGCATTGTCTTTATTGTGTTTTCATAGCAATTTTATTTTGGTTGTTCTAGAGAATATATTACATTGTCTTAACACTAACTTAAAAAATAACAACATTAGTGGGACATATCTCTTAGCTGTCCAGATTTTTGAAAAATGTCCAGATTTTTCCCTCATATTTTTGGTCAGTTTCCTTATAAAATTTGTCATTTTCTGGCATGTTGCTGAGGATTGACATCATTAAATAATGACAAACATTTGAGTGTCAGACTTTTATGTACTTCAGAAAATGCATGCTAACACAAAGCCTATTATTCTAGCAACTAAGTTTATAAGAACAGTAGTTAAAATTTGTCACTTTTTTTTTACCCCCCCCCCATCTACACATCTGTGTAGGTATGGAGTGGATTTAGCTATCTTGTGAATTTGTGTGAAGAGTGACCAAAGCTGGGAAGGGTGATTCACAGACACACTTATCGTAATACTATTACACCATGAAATACCATTGCCTGCATAATATGGAAATTACATTATAATGACACAGAAATGAGCAACAGTGCAAAAACAAGGGTAATAGAAAATGCAAATAAATGTACAAAATATGGTAGCATGATTTTTAAATGTTTACATTTCACACAAGGAGTTGTGGACTGCAGTAAAATCCTAGAGCTAAAGAAGACAGACCATGAACACATGTACAAGGCAGTTGTGGCTTTAGTAGATATATATATATATATATACAAAAGGCTGTCCTCACTGATGGTAGTCACAAAGGTGAGTGTTGTCTCCCTTGGTGCCACCAAGTCATTCATCTATTGTGGACCAGTACAGTGTGGATAGAGGCATGAGGCAGAAGCTGGTCAGGATGTGTCACCCTCATACACAGGCTGATATGATGCGTGGAGTACCCATCACTGCGGACACCGAGGTATGTGTGGCTTGGAGAATTTTAGCTACAGTGACCTTTCAGCAGTCAAGTGAAGGACACCATAGGTGTATCCCAGGTATCTACTTCAAAGATACTCTAACAGATTCTCAATGCCATGCTACAGCATGTGGGTGAGCATTTGTGGCTCCAATGCACCACAGAGAAGAGGAGCAGCTCTGTGTGAGCATTTTATAATATAGTCCATTTTCCTGAGGCATTGAAAGCTTTTGATTGTACCAACATAAAGGCCCCACCTGGGGCTCAGTAACAGCAGTGTACTGGCTATAAGAGGGTTTCACTCCATCAACTGCAAGGTAGTCTGCAATGCACAGGGTATTATATACAATGTGTCTGGAGGCCACCCAGGCAGTACCACAGCTCCCACATCTGGTGCACGTGCAGTAGTGGGTATCAGGGTCTTATGTGGGTTGATTTTCCAGAGAGCTGTCTTATTTGCAGTGCTGGATATGTCCTGGAACCATGGGTAATGGCAGCAGTAAGAAAACCACAGCTTGTTGCAGGTAATGATTATAGCACTACCCTATCACAGACTTGAATCATTGTTGAACATGTGTTCAGACCACTGCACACACAGATGATCAAGTACTACCTGACTGTGAATGATGGGATATGTTATGAGTGACACCTTGTCTCAGGACAATCTGCTTTTGCATCCATGGTTTTCCACTGTGCCCTCAACAATGGATGGTGCTATGAAAGTGATGGCATTATGGGACCTACGCCAAGCCCTCTACCTTCCAAGGTACACTTCCCCACCAGAGGGGAAGGTGGACTGGCCACAAGAAGAGTGTTAGCCATGATGGGCAGATGCACAGGGACATCTGTAGCATACTGACCCACTGTGCTGTCTCTCCATAATGCTACATAACTGTGTCAGACCCTCCTCCGGGTCATCACACAGACTATACAACTCCAACCAGCTTGGCCACAGCTACACAGGTCTCTGCTTGTCCCTGTATAATGCTTGCACAAATCCAAGTATTGGCTATAAGGGCACTCAGATCAGGAGGGGGCGGTACTCATGGTGTGGCTGGTTACCAGTATGCTGATCATTGCCATTCTCATACAAACTGGAGCTGGTGACAACCAAAGGTGACTGCCACCTCTGCCTCTGGAGTTGAAGCCATTACCTGTGCTGATGTGTTGGCTACATTCTGCCCTATTTCAGCATCCTGAGTCCAAGGAGTGGGTTACAGAGGCACAAAAGCTGTATCCATGGAAGTGAAAGGAGATACCGTTGTCACATTCCCCATGTCTACTACTGCCAACATGTTTGGATTTGGCTCCTTTCATCATCAAGCGTAGCCAGTTCCTTGACATCAGGAATGTCTATATCCATGGTAGAGAAACCTGACAATATAACAGTTGTTGAAACATATATGCATAACCAAGTTTATAAATGCACTCTGTACCAACATCCACAGCCCAGTGATATAAACCTATATAAAGTATTGCTATGGCAAATTTACTAGTGACATATCTTGAGCAGACTAAAGTTGTAAGTGTAGTGCCAATGTTCCCATAACCAGAAAGAAGTCATGTTCATTAGCTATATGACCCTGAGTCATATGGGTAGTACAATATGACATCATCCACTGAAATCAATGGTACCCTCTGCAATTTATCACCCAATTCCAGAACTCCACCATGGATATTGGAACTATCTGTTCCTCCAGACAGAGATGCCAGAAACTCATCTGTGTCTGTCAATTATGCCTCTGTTGGCAAACTCCCACCTAGGTCCCTCTACTCCTGTACCAAGCAGGTTGCCCTGTGTAAGAAATCATGTTTGTGACAATTTGTCCTGTTTTGGCCAGTGGCTGTGTACATCTATAAGACTTCCCACCAGACACATGCATGGGAATTCCCATTCATATATTTGGTTCCAAAACATCCACCAATCATATTCCTGGAGGGACTGCAGCAGAATGCCATTCTCTGCCTGGGAGAATTTCCCTTTCTGGTGCCATTTACCATCAGGCATGAAAACTTGTAATATGAAAGAAATATATATAAGCAGATGGCATGTCATACTCAGTATTCATGTACCTCAGCAACACATGAAATGCCCACTGTTGACATGACCTATTTTACATGCTGTCCAGGGAGTGCACAGGCCACATGGATGGATGACATCCATGTGGCAGCAGTGGGCATCTTTCTTTTCTGGGTAGTGACACATGACAGTAGACTGTATTACCCTCCACAAGAAACCTTAAGAAACATTGGTATATCTGGGTCAGATGATGTGCTCTGGGTGTCTTTGGGCCACAGAGGCACACATACTGCCTCTACTTAAATAGATGAAGAGTACAGTTGTGGTTAAATGTATGGCATTATCACACAAGCTTTGAAATTGTTTTTGGCCCAGCAGTGAATTTGCCTGCCATTGCCCAGTAACCTCCCTGAAAATGACATGCACCATAAATGTCAATTACAGTATGTTCACCTCCATAGGGTACTCTTCTGGTATATGAACACTAACAGTAGTGTGTGTGTGTGTGTGTGTGTGTGTGTGTGTGTGTGTGTGTGTGTGTGTGTGTGGGTGTGTGTGTGAGTGTGTGCTTGTGCGCATATGTGTGCGTGTGTGTGTGTGTGTGTGTGTGTCCCAACAACAGTAGTCTGAGCCCTTAACCAGGACAGCCATACTATTATCCATGTATGTCATCCAATGTGGGTATGTGTGGCAGCATCCACCATCCCTACAACCATAATCCAGACATACAGCACCATCATAAATATGGAGTAGTAGGGAGCTAAGTTATGGTATGGAGGGATTAGGATAATCCTCCTCTTACGTAATACCTCAAGCAGGCAAGATATTTGCGGATTCTGCAAAATCCAAACCAGCGTTGGCAAGCCATTAGACTTATCAATGGTATTATAGGCCCCTCCCACACTGATTATAAAGAAACACACTCTTCCTCGCATTCACAGTACATAACAAGATGATTCTAAAAGACATATTAACACACAACTCAGTCATGCCACAAATGGATGGAGAGAACAAGATGTACAACTAATGTGTTACTGTCCCCAGCAAACAAGCATGTACCACTCAAATGGCTCACATAGAATACTGCCCACTGGACAGCTATAATCCCCCTTACTGGACATCACAGTATATAGGAAAGAATATCTAAGTTACAAACAGAATAACTCACAAGAGCTGCATATCAGCATTGAGTGGGACACACATAGTCCATGGCCTAAATGAAAGCCATTGTCTCCCACATGTAGTCTCATGGCATAAACCTTTACACTTGATTATCAGTATCCCAGGCAAAATGCGCCTGTAACCAGCTACACCCAGGAGCTTAACCCCCACCCCAACACAGTTCCAGGTAGCCCAGCAAACAAGAGACAACTACAGCATATTTAGAAACCATTAAAGCTACTTCTGCTTCTGACCTGCTTACCTCCCCTGACTGGCTGAGTAACTGAGTTTAAGTTTCCATTGTCTTTGGTCACAGCGCAGGTTATTCTGTAGCAATCGTCCATAGTCTGATGACCACAGTAATGGCTGTGACTGTTTTCATCTTGAGGTTTTGAGACTCCTAGCACAGTCATTGTACTTATGAGCCTATTTCCAGTGAATGTTCCTGAATCACAACTTATCTCAACCTGCACTTTACCAAGGCTGTGTTATGAGGCTCATTCAACATCATTCACTCACATGAGAACCTACATGGTGTGGGGTGCATGGTGAATTAATGTCCTCTGGGGGGATATGAGGAAAAACTAATGCAATGTCATGGCTAAGAGAAGCACTAACATGCAGAAATGGAAATATATGTAGGCAGTGTGGTGCTGTTACACTTATGTCATGCCGTAGTTCTCACCCTAATGTCATCCTGCTACATCATGTATATCCACTCTGCCCAAAGATTTTCTTCACAGGTTGAGAGCAGCAATGGACATGAGAGAGATGCCATTTTTCTCTGGACGGTGACCAGCTACGTTGCTATTGCTTCTAAATCAAGGCAATGAGGATGGTAGAGTTCCCAGATTGTGCTCTAAAGACACTAAAATATTTTTATACTTTTAAGTACATAGACAAAGTGCAATCCAGCAGGATAAAAAACTGACTCTTATCCATCTAAACAAGCAACTCAGAGGGCAAATCAAGTCTATAACAGAGAAATAGCATCTCAAGCCAAGGGCAATCATAAGGCTTACTTTAGCTAAGTCATGTGCATGCTTGTGTATGCAGCCTCAAAGGCAGTACACAACAATGTGACAAACTAATTGTACACTGAGCCAGAAGATATAGTAAATCTACTGGATGACAAATTCAGCTGCAGGCTTGTCCCTGTCCCTCACCAGAAACCCGTCAGAAAATACCATCCAACATAATCCTCTCAACTATCACTAGGGAGCAGTTCCTCAATGCACTCTCTAAGGTTAAGAACACTAAATTGATGCGGTCCAATACTATCACAGGATGCCTCCTAAATAGCATGAAACATGACCTGCCAAGACCAGTAAATTCACTATTTAACCATAGCCAGCAGACAGGCTTCATGCCATGTGAAGGAAGAACTACCTAAGGACGGTCCATCTGCAGACCCCATTAACTACAGTCTTCTCATATGCAAAGCAATGGAAAGAATTATCATGAAAATAATTAACAATGACATAGGAAACCTTTAGACACTAGATCCAACCCAGTTTGGTTTCATCAAGGACAGATCATGCCTACTCAACTCGGTGAACTTCTTCGAGAAGGTCACCACAGCAATGGATGAGGGCGAAACAATGCATATGGACTTTCTTGACCTGGCCAAGGCATTTGATATAATACCCCACTCTGGCATTACAGACAAAACTCCTATGTCATCATTGGATTGCTAGCTGGTTCTTGGATACAACCTAAGAAGTTAGAATAGGGGAGTCCACTTCCACGAAGAGACCAGGCAGTATTGGAGTCCCTTAGGGCTGACTCTTTTTGGCATCTACTTCGCCAACTTCATAGGCCTCTGGCTGACCAAGTTTGCAGACAATCAAATGAGTTACAGTCATGGAATCCTCCCAAGATGCTAATATTCTCCGCGAAGAATTGACACAGATAATTAACTGGTGCCAGAACTACTGACTGAAACCCAGTGCTAAAATATATATATAATTGAATCCTTTGGGAAGTTAGCCACTTCTAGAAACTACCTCATTGAAAACACACCCATAAAAACAGACACAGTAGTCATGGATCTTATCCTTGATCATCATGTGTCTGCAATAGTAAGGAAACCATTTTATGTTGCACAACTTATGAACAAAGGTGTATGGCATTTAGGTCCAAGGAAGTAATCATTTCACTGTATTCTGCCATCATCAAACCAATCGCTGAGTACAACATCCACTTCGGTATGTACCAGACCAGGCACATGCAACAACTGGAACATCACAGAGGCTCCTCACAAAAAGAATACTGAGAATATTAATGGACCTATTTATTTATTTTATTTATTTATTTGAGTCTTTGTTGTCGAGTCCCCCAGAGCAGATGAATTAGTTTGTAATTCACCATAGCAGCATGTAAAAGGCACAAAGAATAAAACAGACTTCAGTGACAGGTGTGGCACTTAGACAATGCAAGCCACTGGTTTTCATATACCATACATGTATAAAATAACGTGCGACACAAAGACAAACATATTTTGCAGCTACATATGTGCTGTGTCTCCCTCGACAAGCACTAGCTGAGGTATGAATAGTAAGTCCATCATTTTACTGCAAAACTGGCAAATATGTAGCACTGAAAAAGCCTAAAGTCTGCTGAAATGTAACTGGATTGTTATTCCATAACCGCTGCATGAAAATGCCTACTATTGAGGAGGACTGATAAAGAGTCTGTAGTTCAATTTCCAGCTCAAGATAGTCACAAAGAATGGCAGCTGAACTAAACAATCCAGTCATACCTTTGAACTGTTCAGATTTTCGCCTAATTTTTTTTGGTCTGTTGCTCATAAAATTTGTGGTTTTCTGGAAAATCATTGAATAATGAAGTAACCAAATAATGGCAAACGTTTGAGCTTTTGATTTTATATAGTTCAGAAAACACACGCCATTCCAAAACCTATTATTCTAGCAACGTTTTGAAGTATTTAAGATCAGTCCATAGTTTTGGACCTTTGTCTCCCACTGTTTCTGCCTTTGTCCAGACTTCTTGTGCTAAGAGATCAGGAGGAATGGATCTAATCCCTGTTCTTGACATAACAGCTAAGTAAATGTAATATTCAAATTATTTCACAGACACAGTATCAGTTTTTTTTTCAATTTAGTGCTGCCCTACGGCTGGGAGGAATGTCAAACAGCAGATGGCGCCAAATACTACGTCGAGTGAGTACTATCCTACTATTTCTGTTTGCCTTCTTTATTTCATGTAGGCAATTATATAGTGTGTGTGTCTGTGTCTCTATCCTCTGTGTGAAATTTTTGATTCCGTAGATGAATTATTTCTCAGAGCTGATCAATTTTTGTTGTTCTTTGTCTAGAAAATGTTTACTACAAAAGAAAGATGAACCAGTACCTTACACTCGATACCGAGCAGCCCAAAACCAAACAAAGTAGGTACTGGACGTGACAGCAGACAGCATAGCACTTCACTATGACCAGGCTAAAAATCCAAGAGTTTTATTGAAATCACAGTGCTTCCCGGATTTAGTGGAGTTATTTTTGTGATTTGTTTTGTGGATATTTCAATAAAACTCGGATTTTTAGCCTGGTCATTGTGAAGTGCTGCCTGTTGTCTCGTACGGTACCTTCTTTGGTTTTAAGTAAAATACTGCCTAACGGTGTCGTCTCTTTACAAAATGCCTTGCTAACTCTTTCCTCCTATTCCTCCCTTCCTCTCCTGCCATCTTATCTCCATATTATTTGTTTTTTTGTAAGCCCCAAGAGGCAACAGCACCTGCTAACTGGGTAACAGAAAATACACCCCTGGGAACACTTCATTGGCTCTGCTTGACAGGGGATAAGTTAATTAATCAATGGGGCAGCAAAAGCCAACACACTCTGGCTAGGCTTATAAATGCCCTTGGGCAGATAGCCTAGTACCTACCTGTGAACCTATAATGGCTACCACAGCATTCATGCCCAAAGAATCACTGAGTGTGTACTCTTTGCTTCTGCAATGCCAATAGCATGTATGAAGACATTGTACGCTGCTACAAATGCATTATGGTAAAGCTGGCAATGTTTAGTCATGCTTGTTAGTTTCTGTCTTTAATTTCAGGTTCTTCCTTGTGGCCTAGTCAGTTATTGTTAATTGTTGTTGTTGTTGTTGTGTCTTTTGGCTTATCCCGGTTAGGGTCACCACAGCGGAACTCCGGTCCGCTAATGTTTGGTAGTGGATTTTTACATACCGAGTTACCAGCCCTGACGCACAACCTTCAACGAAGGCACGCCCATTCACGCATACCTCTACACAGAAGACGCTCTAGCTGAGAATCGAATGGGACAACGTCTTGCTGTGAGGCGACAATGCTACCGCAGCACCACTACCGCGGATTCGCCTACCGCTTATTTTTGTCATCTGTGTTACAGTAACGCTTTCCTTAATCTCATTAATTCGTCTGTAATCCATTATTATTAGCTGGCATATAAGCGCGAGACTGAAATGTGGACTTAAATTGTTGTTTTGTGACTTTTGGTTGTAAACCCTGAGTTATTCCTGAAAATAGTCCATCTGGATCAGTGTTCTACTTCAGTTAACATCTAAATAAATAAATACATTTAACTTTAGACTAAAGTCTTTTATCTGGGAGTCTGTGACATTTCTGTTGCAAGCATTTGTTTTTTGAAAATTCAGCATGCCATCCATCTCTGTTGTGTTTACGCTGGCATCCACTGGTCACCTGGTAGCATGTGGTGCATCATGTGACATGGCTGCTGCTCAGTTCAGGTAATCTCTCTTGTTTGTGTAGGGTCTCAGACATCTGTCCATCTATGACCATAAAATATAGACATCTGTGCAGTTACCGTGACATGATTTAAAGCAGCAGAGAATACCCCAACAGTGCACAGTTTTAGTGCCTTCCACACTTTTACACCTGAAGTTGCACAGACAAGGGCTTAAGGTGGAAATGCCTCAATATAGATCAATAACAAGCATTCCTCTCGGGTAGTGAAATAGGATATGATGTGCTGGAGTTCCTCACCATGCAGATCACCATAGACAAAATTCCATGCCATATCCTAGCCAACTATAGGCCACCCTCCATGTCCCAAGAAGCTCACAATGCATACTTGGACCTACTGGAGACACTTAGCATTATACCTCTCAACTGTCCAGATTTTCACAGAATGTCTAGATTTTTACCTCATATTTTTAGTCTGTTCCTCATAAATTCTGTTTTTTTCTGGCAAATCACTAAGAACTGAAGTCATAAAATCCTGTCATGTATTTGAGTTTCAGACTTTATTTCCTTCAGAAAACCATGTTAACACAATGAGTTTCAGACTTTATCTCCTTCAGAAAACCATGTTAACACAAATCATGTTCTGTCCCTATTTTTGTCCCCCCATTATTTTAGGTTTTGTCCAGATTTCTTGTGCTAAGAGGTTGAAAGGTATGCTTACCATCCAATCTAACACCCTAATCAGGGAAGACTTTAATTTCTCTTCTATAGACTAGGAATCCTACATGTTCTCAAATCTACAGACACCGAGATTCTTGGACTTCATAAATACAAACACCCTTGACCAAATATTAAATATACCCACTAGAGGCTCCACCCGCAAATGTCTCATCCTTCCTCATAATTTTGTTTCCAACTTATATAAATGTTGTAAAAATTAAATACAAGTTTTTACAACATTTATATAAGTTGGAAACAAAATTATGAAATGTTAAGATCATGAATTCCTATGAACCTCTACAACTTTGTATTAACATTCAAGTGTAAATTACCAAAGGTTTGGTTCAGCATTACCTCAATGTTAATTAGTGTCAATTAATGGCCAGCCTATTAGAAGTCAAGATTAATTAAGTGTGTTTTACTTAGATGTATTTAAACTGAAGATTTGTATGTGTAACAGATTCTGATGAAGTCTCCACATGGGAGATGAAAGCGCTTAATCTGTTTTTTTTGTCAAATAAATTGGTGTCTTGAAACGTTTTACCTAGTGGTCTTTTGGACTTGGACCTTGAATTTATTGAAATTGAGTTTCCACGTTTTATTAAGAGGAGAACCTTTATTGTTACTGGAGAACGGCGCCTACAACCGCATTTTTTCTGGTTGGAAGTTGTGTGCTTTTCGGTTACTAAATATAGCAAACCTGTTAGCGGACAAATTCACTTCCAACTTTACATCCACCCCGACCCAAACCATTCACCAAAAATACCCTCAAATATCACCCCTCCAACTATAACTAGGGAACATGTACTGGCTGTGCCTGCTAAAGCCCAGAACATGGTCTCAATGGATCCAGATAACATCCCAGGATGCCTTCTGAATAGTGTAAAATATGACTTATCAGGACCCCTGGAGTCATTATTTAACTATAGCCTTAAAACAGGCTTTGTACCATGTGAATGGAGGCATGTGAATGTCATCCCCCCTTCTTAAGAGAGGACCTTGCACCTGTGTAAAAAAAAAAGGGCAAATAAAAAAGTTTTATTTATTTGTTTTGCTTTTGTATATGTAAGTATTGATAATAAAAGATTTTATAAATGTTTTCACACTTTTAATGCATTTCTTTCATCATAATAAATTTGACAGTTTTGACTTCATTCTTATGACTTGCATGCACCAGCCATGTAGCATTTGTCACCTTTGTCCCTTAGTGCAATAATCTGTGTCATAATATGATGTCTTGCCACAACAAAAACATGATTGCTTCTGAGTGTATTTGCTATAACCATATTAATAGTGCTCAATAACATCTTTTACAGGTGAATTTATACACATTGCTATTGTTATGCTTTACCTAATGTTATTTATGTATACAGTAACCTTTTTGCTATATTTTCATCATATCTGCTACACACAAGACTGTCTATTACCGATTTAGCCGATGCTCCTTTAAAACTCAGAATGTTCTGATGTTGTATGCAAATTAGGTACATAGGCAAATAAAGTGTCATCTTTCCTTTGATTTATTTTATGGCATCCATCAATCTGCAGTCACTGATTGGCTTAATTGATTTTGCAGAATCCTTATAATATTTTCAAGTGAGTTGAACATAAGATTCTCTGGTGCTAGTGAATAGCTCAATAACTCATGCTACGAATGCCACTGAATTTTCTGAAACTTTACTGGTACCTTCAGTGGTACTTCACAATAATGTTCTAATTCTGCAGAGGTTAAACACTTTTCCATAGAATAATTAAAAGCACCCACATATCCAGCACAGTCTGATTTTGCAAACTGTTCTATTTTAAACACAATCACTTAACTTTTATAAGCCATTCACTTTGGCCATATGTGATATCTGGGCTCTTAAAACAAGAAAAGGTCACTTTGCATTCTGTCATGTAAGTGATTATTATGCATAACTCACAGTGTGAGTCTTTCTCCTCTCCAGATCTTTAGTTATTGTAAATCGTTTGGTATCACCTGTTCAGTAAATAAGCCGCATGCAATAAAAGTTTTAAATCAGTTAATCAGCCTAATATAACTGCATAGCTATAAACCCCATATGGGAAAGCTCTTGCACTGTCGTAAAATAAACTACTTGTACATATAATTCACTCCATATAGATTATCTAGCCAGTATGAACATTATTTTGATCATTCAACTACTGTAAACACATTCGTAATGACGTAATTCTGCCAGTGAAACAGTACCCATACGGTATCCTTCCATATCTGTGCTACTAAGAATGTTTCATCTCTTCTGCTGTGCTCTTTTATTCAGCTTTGTTTTCTTCACCTTGTTTCCCCATTTGTCATCTTGTTGCTTTGAAAACTTTTCTTTTTGTAAGCTGCCCTTGAAAACAGTATGTTGTGTCTGCACTAGTCTGTGTGTTTTACGTGACACAGCATATAAAACAGCATATCAGAGTGGAAGGAAGTTTCATTTATTTTTTCTGCTCAACCAGAATGACTCTACGGCCAGTTATACATAATTATGTACACATGCCTAATGCATGCTCACTCCTTCTGGCATTTTCCTTGATACTCCTAAAATGCAAAATAAGTTCCACGTTATACTAATTAACATAGACAGTGCAGTGATAATTGAATTCTAGTTTTATATTACACTGAGTCACATGGTTGTGATGGCAGAAAAAAGACTTTTATCTCTCTAGCCTACCCTGTTTGCATACCTAGTAGCATTTAGTTGCCCTTGCTATCCACTTTCTCTAGGCTCACAGTTGATTCCAGTCCTTCATGAAGGACTTTGTGGTTCACTTCTCAAGTCAGATAACCTGTTTCATTTATCTACTAGCTTTTCCATTAAAAAAATATTTTCTAATGTCTAGGCTAAATGTTTTACCCTTAATCAGGTAGCCATGCCTCAAACTTCTTCCTCTGTCTTTTCCCTTAAATTGTATTTTTTTAATCACCTTTATTGAATTATCACTAGTGACACAGGCAAATTTACATTTATACAAAAGTAATCAAACTGTATTAACAAATTAACATTAACAAACATTATACTTCACATATATTGCTATATATCATATAACCTAAGCAACATTAAATAAATTATTAAATTTCTGCCCCTCTTTTTAAAACAAGAAAAATCTTTATTAAACTATCGCTTATTACATAAGCAATAATACATGTTGTCACACTATGTCCTAACTCTCTCGTGCAAATATATTATGTTTCCCCATTTCTGACCATCTTAAAGTGATACCCACACTTTAATTTTTGCCTGTATATGTTAATGGTGGTTAGGAATGTTCATGCTAGATTTATTTCAGAATAGTGCTCTGGGATCTTCGTCAGTTACATGTGGGAGCTTCATCAGTTAAATCAGGGAGAAATTCTGAATGTAAGTTGTGCCAAGCGAAGTACTGATGTGTGTCGGTGCTCAGGATAATAGCAGGTCTTTCAGAGAGAGACTGTTGGACCAGTGTAATGTGTGGGGTATCTTCTTTCCTTGAACCACTTTCTCCGCATCAGTTTTCCAGTGCTACCTGCAGCTCCCTAGGTGAGGTCTCAGATGCTGATCTGTATAAGTAAAGCTGCAATGCAGCATTCTCAGTTATTCAGCAAGAAAATCAAAGAGTAAGTAATAATGATACCCAAGGAATGTATACTTGCAAAAATAAATAGTTACACTGTTTGATCTGAATGAAAGGAAATTGTTGAGGATATTTTGTGTGGGTATCTCTTCCAGTTCGCTGTTGAAGATTAAGTGTGCTCAATGGAACAGGCTTAAAGGACTGTGGTGGACTGAAAAACAATATGCTCTGTCAAATAAACCCCCAGAAAATACCCAGGACACAGACTTCTGATTCTTTTTTTTTTTCCTGTGGAGACAATAGCTACCAATATTTTTCTCAGGCTAGGAATGTCATATGCGCCTTGACTGCAGGTTCGGAAGGATCCAACCTCTGTAATAAAGTGAAGGAGTCACAAAGAAGCAGTTCGCTGGATGGCCTTAAATATAGTACTCAATTTAAAATGGCCTTACAGAGGGATTTACTAGAAGCTTCTCATGTAAAGACAAGTAGATTAAAACAGCACATAAATACACATGGTTGAAAGAGAGAGGACATGCGTTCTAACCTTTTAAGCACTGGGCGTGTCTGGATTTGTAAGTAATTTTGAAAGCCCATCTAGTGAACATTGTCTGCTTGGCTAGGTACAATTTCTTTGTGGTTGGTTTTCTAGCTTATCTAACTTGCAAAATCAGAATCAATACAGGTTATCAGTGAGAGATCCTCACAGCACACGTCACCTACTTGGTAGATGATGCATTATATCCTTGGAAGAGTACAACACAACATACCACAACACACATGTCACCTGGTTGGTAGATTATGCAGTATATCCCTATAAGAGTACAACACAACACACATCACCTACTTGGTAGACAATGCACTATATCTTTTGGAGAGTGCAATTAGGCTGGAATATCAGTCATGTGACAACCAGAAGGTTGGGAACCTGTGAATAAAGGCTTACTAGTAAAACAGTACTCTGTGTGTCTCATGTTTCTTAATATGTTTACATGTCTGCATGACAAATTAACCAATTAATTATCTTCCACTGTAGATCTGACATTATAAATTAAAGACTTTAATTTAATTTTCACCACATAGATGGTAGTCTACCTAACACCAAAAGTATGATAAGACATCTTGGGACACAGCTGGACAGTAGTCTCTCCTTTGATAATCACATTGCCACAGTAGTCAGGAAATCCTTCTACGTGGCACACTTCATCACAAAAGGTTTCTTATCCAGGAAAAAATAGGTCATTGTTCCCCTCTACTCGTCACTCATTAGACCCATTATAGAGTACAACATCCCTTGTGGTATGTACCTCACAAGTCATCTACAACAACTGGAAAGGCTGCAGAAATACCTCACAAAGAGGATTACTGGCCTCAAACAGATGCCCTACGCAGACCTTCTCAAAAAACTCCAGCTTTACTCCGTCGCATATCGTCTACTTGGAGGCAATCTGTGCCTAACATACAAAGCTATGTCAAACCCAAAGCTGTTGGACATGCT